>NW_026610551.1:0-229916 GCF_029499605.1 Hyla sarda
ACTTTAGACTGTATCTAAACCTGCTCCAACATGGACTGACATTCTGGCCTACTTTCAGCCGATGCGACTTGTCTGTCGCTGAACAGTCGCTTTTTATGTATTCAGCACCTATGTATAATATTGTAAAAATGCTCTAGAAGCTAAAGTCGCAGAAATGTCACACATATTTGGCCTGCAACTTTCTGTGCGACAAATTCAGACAGGAAAAATCAGTATAAATCCTTAGAAAATTATCCCCCAGTGTCTCCATCTGCTGGCGGTATTGAATAAGCATTGCTGCACTGATGGGGTATGCATTAGACGAAAAAAAAGAAGAAAAAGAAGAATAATACGCCCAGAAAAGAGGCGAAAAGGAGAAAAACGTAAAAAAACGTGAAAAAAAAGTAAGAGGAAGAGAAGGGAAAAAAAGGTGGAAATGGGTTTAAAAGTGATTTCGGCGGAGAAATATATATATATATATATATATATATATATATATATATATATATATATACGCGCACACACACACATATATATAAACGTATTCTCCGTTGAGATATTGCAGCCGCTGCTGTGTCCAGGCCCAGGAGCCTTAGCACTGTGCTGTGATGTCACTCAATACCACTGACATCACTAGGTGTAAACAACATCTCTCCTTTGCTGTGTATGTGACTATGGAGCTGTTTGGTGATGTCGTCTATTATGGCCTTCATAGAAGCAACAGGAGATTGTTGCATCCATCTAGAACCCTCAGAACTACAGTGCTATGATGTCACTCACTTCCACAGGCCTTGCAGAGTGTAAACAACAACAACCCAGCTTTGTTGTGTATGTAACCATAGGGATTTGTGATGTCACCTAGAACCTTCACAGCAGCGACAGCTTTATGAGGAGCATCAGCACTGCTCTGCCTGAGCAGAACCATCACCGCCATAGGTTGTCAAATAACCCGGGTTTAACCCACACAGGTAAGTCCAATGGGGTGCAGGCATGTCCTCTATGCTTACAGCTTCCCGTGGGTGTTGGTTTGATACCGTTTGGGGACAGCCAAGGAGGCATCTGCAGGCAACAAAGGTAGGTGTGTGCTTGTGTGTGTGTTTCCTATGCAGATCCTAAGCCCAGTGTCACATGCAAGTAGGAGGAGTAAGAAGGGTTCCTGGCAAATCCGGGTTATGGATTGCATTTAAAAAGGCCCCGTGGGAGTGCAATGGGCCCCTGTCTTGCTGCTTAGCAATAATGGTATGGGTTTAGGTTCTGCTGTGTGTACTGGTGGTTGACTGCCCCCCAGCCCAGAGTGTGCATGGAAAATTGTCTGGCAGCCTCCCTGACAGCAAGCAGTGATAGTGCCCATGAAGGGCACCTTGTTGGGCCCGCCCCTTTCACGGTTATCGCTTCTCGGCCTTTTGGCTAAGATCAAGTGTAGTATCTGTTCTTATCAGTTTAATATCTGATACGTCCCCTATCTGGGGACCATATATTAAATGGATTTTTGAGAACGGGGGCCGATTTCGAAGCTTGCTTCCGTCGCCCTATGCATTGACCCGATATGGCAGTATCTTCGGGTACAGTGCACCACCCCCTTACAGGGTTAAAAAGAAAGATTCCTACTTTCATTGCTACCTGCTTGCTGGCTAGCCAGCTAGCCAGCCCTGTGGGCCTTGCTGCTGCTGCAGCCAAAAAACAAAAGGTGGTGCTGCTGCTGCTTCTGCTGCTTCTGCTTCTGCTTGTGTCTGGCCGCTGTTGGAGCGTCCAGGCACAGGACTTCTGCTGCTGCTGACTAAATGGCCTCCTTAATTGGATCATTTGAGTAGCCAGCACACCTGTGCAGGTAGGGCATGACATGATAGGCAGCTGCCTTGATAGCGGGTGGGTGCTGAATGTTCCTAATTGACAAAATAAGATTAATGCTTATGAAGAAATATAAAATCTCATCCCTTCCCCAATATCGCGCCACACCCCTACCCCTTAATTCCCTGGTTGAACTTGATGGACATATGTCTTTTTTCGACCGTACTAACTATGTAACTATGTAACATAACATGGGGGGGGGGGGGGTCTCCTGGCTGTTCACACAGGTGTGTCATTGCTGTACATTGACCATGCATTGCTTCTGTGGTATTGCAAAGGCAAAGACAAATGTTTCCAGCCATCCATTGCACTAATGGATTGGTCATCAGCTGGCTGTCTATGTCCCGCATCAATATAGACCAAAGTACAGAGGGTTAGGCTATGCTATTGTGCACCTACCTGATGCATCAGAAGGTGCGAGGCCCTTGCTAAATTCTGTGCACAGACTTTGAGATCTATACTTTAGACTGTATCTAAACCTGCTCCAACATGGACTGACATTCTGGCCTACTTTCAGCCGATGCGACTTGTCTGTCGCTGAACAGTCGCTTTTTATGTATTCAGCACCTATGTATAATATTGTAAAAATGCTCTAGAAGCTAAAGTCGCAGAAATGTCACACATATTTGGCCTGCAACTTTCTGTGCGACAAATTCAGACAGGAAAAATCAGTATAAATCCTTAGAAAATTATCCCCCAGTGTCTCCATCTGCTGGCGGTATTGAATAAGCATTGCTGCACTGATGGGGTATGCATTAGACGAAAAAAAAGAAGAAAAAGAAGAATAATACGCCCAGAAAAGAGGCGAAAAGGAGAAAAACGTAAAAAAACGTGAAAAAAAAGTAAGAGGAAGAGAAGGGAAAAAAAGGTGGAAATGGGTTTAAAAGTGATTTCGGCGGAGAATATATATATATATATATATATATATATATATATATATATATATATACGCGCACACACACACATATATATAAACGTATTCTCCGTTGAGATATTGCAGCCGCTGCTGTGTCCAGGCCCAGGAGCCTTAGCACTGTGCTGTGATGTCACTCAATACCACTGACATCACTAGGTGTAAACAACATCTCTCCTTTGCTGTGTATGTGACTATGGAGCTGTTTGGTGATGTTGTCTATTATGGCCTTCATAGAAGCAACAGGAGATTGTTGCATCCATCTAGAACCCTCAGAACTACAGTGCTATGATGTCACTCACTTCCACAGGCCTTGCAGAGTGTAAACAACAACAACCCAGCTTTGTTGTGTATGTAACCATAGGGATTTGTGATGTCACCTAGAACCTTCACAGCAGCGACAGCTTTATGAGGAGCATCAGCACTGCTCTGCCTGAGCAGAACCATCACCGCCATAGGTTGTCAAATAACCCGGGTTTAACCCACACAGGTAAGTCCAATGGGGTGCAGGCATGTCCTCTATGCTTACAGCTTCCCGTGGGTGTTGGTTTGATACCGTTTGGGGACAGCCAAGGAGGCATCTGCAGGCAACAAAGGTAGGTGTGTGCTTGTGTGTGTGTTTCCTATGCAGATCCTAAGCCCAGTGTCACATGCAAGTAGGAGGAGTAAGAAGGGTTCCTGGCAAATCCGGGTTATGGATTGCATTTAAAAAGGCCCCGTGGGAGTGCAATGGGCCCCTGTCTTGCTGCTTAGCAATAATGGTATGGGTTTAGGTTCTGCTGTGTGTACTGGTGGTTGACTGCCCCCCAGCCCAGAGTGTGCATGGAAAATTGTCTGGCAGCCTCCCTGACAGCAAGCAGTGATAGTGCCCATGAAGGGCACCTTGTTGGGCCCGCCCCTTTCACGGTTATCGCTTCTCGGCCTTTTGGCTAAGATCAAGTGTAGTATCTGTTCTTATCAGTTTAATATCTGATACGTCCCCTATCTGGGGACCATATATTAAATGGATTTTTGAGAACGGGGGCCGATTTCGAAGCTTGCTTCCGTCGCCCTATGCATTGACCCGATATGGCAGTATCTTCGGGTACAGTGCACCACCCCCTTACAGGGTTAAAAAGAAAGATTCCTACTTTCATTGCTACCTGCTTGCTGGCTAGCCAGCTAGCCAGCCCTGTGGGCCTTGCTGCTGCTGCAGCCAAAAAACAAAAGGTGGTGCTGCTGCTGCTTCTGCTGCTTCTGCTTCTGCTTGTGTCTGGCCGCTGTTGGAGCGTCCAGGCACAGGACTTCTGCTGCTGCTGACTAAATGGCCTCCTTAATTGGATCATTTGAGTAGCCAGCACACCTGTGCAGGTAGGGCATGACATGATAGGCAGCTGCCTTGATAGCGGGTGGGTGCTGAATGTTCCTAATTGACAAAATAAGATTAATGCTTATGAAGAAATATAAAATCTCATCCCTTCCCCAATATCGCGCCACACCCCTACCCCTTAATTCCCTGGTTGAACTTGATGGACATATGTCTTTTTTCGACCGTACTAACTATGTAACTATGTAACATAACATGGGGGGGGGGGGGGGTCTCCTGGCTGTTCACACAGGTGTGTCATTGCTGTACATTGACCATGCATTGCTTCTGTGGTATTGCAAAGGCAAAGACAAATGCTTCCAGCCATCCATTGCACTAATGGATTGGTCATCAGCTGGCTGTCTATGTCCCGCATCAATATAGACCAAAGTTCAGAGGGTTAGGCTATGCTATTGTGCACCTACCTGATGCATCAGAAGGTGCGAGGCCCTTGCTAAATTCTGTGCACAGACTTTGAGATCTATACTTTAGACTGTATCTAAACCTGCTCCAACATGGACTGACATTCTGGCCTACTTTCAGCCGATGCGACTTGTCTGTCGCTGAACAGTCGCTTTTTATGTATTCAGCACCTATGTATAATGTTGTAAAAATGCTCTAGAAGCTAAAGTCGCAGAAATGTCACACATATTTGGCCTGCAACTTTCTGTGCGACAAATTCAGACAGGAAAAATCAGTATAAATCCTTAGAAAATTATCCCCCAGTGTCTCCATCTGCTGGCGGTATTGAATAAGCATTGCTGCACTGATGGGGTATGCATTAGACGAAAAAAAAGAAGAAAAAGAAGAATAATACGCCCAGAAAAGAGGCGAAAAGGAGAAAAACGTAAAAAAACGTGAAAAAAAAGTAAGAGGAAGAGAAGGGAAAAAAAGGTGGAAATGGGTTTAAAAGTGATTTCGGCGGAGAAATATATATATATATATATATATATATATATATATATATATATATATACGCGCACACACACACATATATATAAACGTATTCTCCGTTGAGATATTGCAGCCGCTGCTGTGTCCAGGCCCAGGAGCCTTAGCACTGTGCTGTGATGTCACTCAATACCACTGACATCACTAGGTGTAAACAACATCTCTCCTTTGCTGTGTATGTGACTATGGAGCTGTTTGGTGATGTCGTCTATTATGGCCTTCATAGAAGCAACAGGAGATTGTTGCATCCATCTAGAACCCTCAGAACTACAGTGCTATGATGTCACTCACTTCCACAGGCCTTGCAGAGTGTAAACAACAACAACCCAGCTTTGTTGTGTATGTAACCATAGGGATTTGTGATGTCACCTAGAACCTTCACAGCAGCGACAGCTTTATGAGGAGCATCAGCACTGCTCTGCCTGAGCAGAACCATCACCGCCATAGGTTGTCAAATAACCTGGGTTTAACCCACACAGGTAAGTCCAATGGGGTGCAGGCATGTCCTCTATGCTTACAGCTTCCCGTGGGTGTTGGTTTGATACCGTTTGGGGACAGCCAAGGAGGCATCTGCAGGCAACAAAGGTAGGTGTATGCTTGTGTGTGTGTTTCCTATGCAGATCCTAAGCCCAGTGTCACATGCAAGTAGGAGGAGTAAGAAGGGTTCCTGGCAAATCCGGGTTATGGATTGCATTTAAAAAGGCCCCGTGGGAGTGCAATGGGCCCCTGTCTTGCTGCTTAGCAATAATGGTATGGGTTTAGGTTCTGCTGTGTGTACTGGTGGTTGACTGCCCCCCAGCCCAGAGTGTGCATGGAAAATTGTCTGGCAGCCTCCCTGACAGCAAGCAGTGATAGTGCCCATGAAGGGCACCTTGTTGGGCCCGCCCCTTTCACGGTTATCGCTTCTCGGCCTTTTGGCTAAGATCAAGTGTAGTATCTGTTCTTATCAGTTTAATATCTGATACGTCCCCTATCTGGGGACCATATATTAAATGGATTTTTGAGAACGGGGGCCGATTTCGAAGCTTGCTTCCGTCGCCCTATGCATTGACCCGATATGGCAGTATCTTCGGGTACAGTGCACCACCCCCTTACAGGGTTAAAAAGAAAGATTCCTACTTTCATTGCTACCTGCTTGCTGGCTAGCCAGCTAGCCAGCCCTGTGGGCCTTGCTGCTGCTGCAGCCAAAAAACAAAAGGTGGTGCTGCTGCTGCTTCTGCTGCTTCTGCTTCTGCTTGTGTCTGGCCGCTGTTGGAGCGTCCAGGCACAGGACTTCTGCTGCTGCTGACTAAATGGCCTCCTTAATTGGATCATTTGAGTAGCCAGCACACCTGTGCAGGTAGGGCATGACATGATAGGCAGCTGCCTTGATAGCGGGTGGGTGCTGAATGTTCCTAATTGACAAAATAAGATTAATGCTTATGAAGAAATATAAAATCTCATCCCTTCCCCAATATCGCGCCACACCCCTACCCCTTAATTCCCTGGTTGAACTTGATGGACATATGTCTTTTTTCGACCGTACTAACTATGTAACTATGTAACATAACATGGGGGGGGGGGGGGGGGTCTCCTGGCTGTTCACACAGGTGTGTCATTGCTGTACATTGACCATGCATTGCTTCTGTGGTATTGCAAAGGCAAAGACAAATGCTTCCAGCCATCCATTGCACTAATGGATTGGTCATCAGCTGGCTGTCTATGTCCCGCATCAATATAGACCAAAGTACAGAGGGTTAGGCTATGCTATTGTGCACCTACCTGATGCATCAGAAGGTGCGAGGCCCTTGCTAAATTCTGTGCACAGACTTTGAGATCTATACTTTAGACTGTATCTAAACCTGCTCCAACATGGACTGACATTCTGGCCTACTTTCAGCCGATGCGACTTGTCTGTCGCTGAACAGTCGCTTTTTATGTATTCAGCACCTATGTATAATGTTGTAAAAATGCTCTAGAAGCTAAAGTCGCAGAAATGTCACACATATTTGGCCTGCAACTTTCTGTGCGACAAATTCAGACAGGAAAAATCAGTATAAATCCTTAGAAAATTATCCCCCAGTGTCTCCATCTGCTGGCGGTATTGAATAAGCATTGCTGCACTGATGGGGTATGCATTAGACGAAAAAAAAGAAGAAAAAGAAGAATAATACGCCCAGAAAAGAGGCGAAAAGGAGAAAAACGTAAAAAAACGTGAAAAAAAAGTAAGAGGAAGAGAAGGGAAAAAAAGGTGGAAATGGGTTTAAAAGTGATTTCGGCGGAAAAAAAAAAATATATATATATATATATATATATATATATATATATACGCGCACACACACACATATATATAAACGTATTCTCCGTTGAGATATTGCAGCCGCTGCTGTGTCCAGGCCCAGGAGCCTTAGCACTGTGCTGTGATGTCACTCAATACCACTGACATCACTAGGTGTAAACAACATCTCTCCTTTGCTGTGTATGTGACTATGGAGCTGTTTGGTGATGTCGTCTATTATGGCCTTCATAGAAGCAACAGGAGATTGTTGCATCCATCTAGAACCCTCAGAACTACAGTGCTATGATGTCACTCACTTCCACAGGCCTTGCAGAGTGTAAACAACAACAACCCAGCTTTGTTGTGTATGTAACCATAGGGATTTGTGATGTCACCTAGAACCTTCACAGCAGCGACAGCTTTATGAGGAGCATCAGCACTGCTCTGCCTGAGCAGAACCATCACCGCCATAGGTTGTCAAATAACCCGGGTTTAACCCACACAGGTAAGTCCAATGGGGTGCAGGCATGTCCTCTATGCTTACAGCTTCCCGTGGGTGTTGGTTTGATACCGTTTGGGGACAGCCAAGGAGGCATCTGCAGGCAACAAAGGTAGGTGTGTGCTTGTGTGTGTGTTTCCTATGCAGATCCTAAGCCCAGTGTCACATGCAAGTAGGAGGAGTAAGAAGGGTTCCTGGCAAATCCGGGTTATGGATTGCATTTAAAAAGGCCCCGTGGGAGTGCAATGGGCCCCTGTCTTGCTGCTTAGCAATAATGGTATGGGTTTAGGTTCTGCTGTGTGTACTGGTGGTTGACTGCCCCCCAGCCCAGAGTGTGCATGGAAAATTGTCTGGCAGCCTCCCTGACAGCAAGCAGTGATAGTGCCCATGAAGGGCACCTTGTTGGGCCCGCCCCTTTCACGGTTATCGCTTCTCGGCCTTTTGGCTAAGATCAAGTGTAGTATCTGTTCTTATCAGTTTAATATCTGATACGTCCCCTATCTGGGGACCATATATTAAATGGATTTTTGAGAACGGGGGCCGATTTCGAAGCTTGCTTCCGTCGCCCTATGCATTGACCCGATATGGCAGTATCTTCGGGTACAGTGCACCACCCCCTTACAGGGTTAAAAAGAAAGATTCCTACTTTCATTGCTACCTGCTTGCTGGCTAGCCAGCTAGCCAGCCCTGTGGGCCTTGCTGCTGCTGCAGCCAAAAAACAAAAGGTGGTGCTGCTGCTGCTTCTGCTGCTTCTGCTTCTGCTTGTGTCTGGCCGCTGTTGGAGCGTCCAGGCACAGGACTTCTGCTGCTGCTGACTAAATGGCCTCCTTAATTGGATCATTTGAGTAGCCAGCACACCTGTGCAGGTAGGGCATGACATGATAGGCAGCTGCCTTGATAGCGGGTGGGTGCTGAATGTTCCTAATTGACAAAATAAGATTAATGCTTATGAAGAAATATAAAATCTCATCCCTTCCCCAATATCGCGCCACACCCCTACCCCTTAATTCCCTGGTTGAACTTGATGGACATATGTCTTTTTTCGACCGTACTAACTATGTAACTATGTAACATAACATGGGGGGGGGGGGGGGGGTCTCCTGGCTGTTCACACAGGTGTGTCATTGCTGTACATTGACCATGCATTGCTTCTGTGGTATTGCAAAGGCAAAGACAAATGCTTCCAGCCATCCATTGCACTAATGGATTGGTCATCAGCTGGCTGTCTATGTCCCGCATCAATATAGACCAAAGTACAGAGGGTTAGGCTATGCTATTGTGCACCTACCTGATGCATCAGAAGGTGCGAGGCCCTTGCTAAATTCTGTGCACAGACTTTGAGATCTATACTTTAGACTGTATCTAAACCTGCTCCAACATGGACTGACATTCTGGCCTACTTTCAGCCGATGCGACTTGTCTGTCGCTGAACAGTCGCTTTTTATGTATTCAGCACCTATGTATAATGTTGTAAAAATGCTCTAGAAGCTAAAGTCGCAGAAATGTCACACATATTTGGCCTGCAACTTTCTGTGCGACAAATTCAGACAGGAAAAATCAGTATAAATCCTTAGAAAATTATCCCCCAGTGTCTCCATCTGCTGGCGGTATTGAATAAGCATTGCTGCACTGATGGGGTATGCATTAGACGAAAAAAAAGAAGAAAAAGAAGAATAATACGCCCAGAAAAGAGGCGAAAAGGAGAAAAACGTAAAAAAACGTGAAAAAAAAGTAAGAGGAAGAGAAGGGAAAAAAAGGTGGAAATGGGTTTAAAAGTGATTTCGGCGGAGAAATATATATATATATATATATATATATATATATATATATATATATATACGCGCACACACACACATATATATAAACGTATTCTCCGTTGAGATATTGCAGCCGCTGCTGTGTCCAGGCCCAGGAGCCTTAGCACTGTGCTGTGATGTCACTCAATACCACTGACATCACTAGGTGTAAACAACATCTCTCCTTTGCTGTGTATGTGACTATGGAGCTGTTTGGTGATGTCGTCTATTATGGCCTTCATAGAAGCAACAGGAGATTGTTGCATCCATCTAGAACCCTCAGAACTACAGTGCTATGATGTCACTCACTTCCACAGGCCTTGCAGAGTGTAAACAACAACAACCCAGCTTTGTTGTGTATGTAACCATAGGGATTTGTGATGTCACCTAGAACCTTCACAGCAGCGACAGCTTTATGAGGAGCATCAGCACTGCTCTGCCTGAGCAGAACCATCACCGCCATAGGTTGTCAAATAACCCGGGTTTAACCCACACAGGTAAGTCCAATGGGGTGCAGGCATGTCCTCTATGCTTACAGCTTCCCGTGGGTGTTGGTTTGATACCGTTTGGGGACAGCCAAGGAGGCATCTGCAGGCAACAAAGGTAGGTGTGTGCTTGTGTGTGTGTTTCCTATGCAGATCCTAAGCCCAGTGTCACATGCAAGTAGGAGGAGTAAGAAGGGTTCCTGGCAAATCCGGGTTATGGATTGCATTTAAAAAGGCCCCGTGGGAGTGCAATGGGCCCCTGTCTTGCTGCTTAGCAATAATGGTATGGGTTTAGGTTCTGCTGTGTGTACTGGTGGTTGACTGCCCCCCAGTCCAGAGTGTGCATGGAAAATTGTCTGGCAGCCTCCCTGACAGCAAGCAGTGATAGTGCCCATGAAGGGCACCTTGTTGGGCCCGCCCCTTTCACGGTTATCGCTTCTCGGCCTTTTGGCTAAGATCAAGTGTAGTATCTGTTCTTATCAGTTTAATATCTGATACGTCCCCTATCTGGGGACCATATATTAAATGGATTTTTGAGAACGGGGGCCGATTTCGAAGCTTGCTTCCGTCGCCCTATGCATTGACCCGATATGGCAGTATCTTCGGGTACAGTGCACCACCCCCTTACAGGGTTAAAAAGAAAGATTCCTACTTTCATTGCTACCTGCTTGCTGGCTAGCCAGCTAGCCAGCCCTGTGGGCCTTGCTGCTGCTGCAGCCAAAAAACAAAAGGTGGTGCTGCTGCTGCTTCTGCTGCTTCTGCTTCTGCTTGTGTCTGGCCGCTGTTGGAGCGTCCAGGCACAGGACTTCTGCTGCTGCTGACTAAATGGCCTCCTTAATTGGATCATTTGAGTAGCCAGCACACCTGTGCAGGTAGGGCATGACATGATAGGCAGCTGCCTTGATAGCGGGTGGGTGCTGAATGTTCCTAATTGACAAAATAAGATTAATGCTTATGAAGAAATATAAAATCTCATCCCTTCCCCAATATCGCGCCACACCCCTACCCCTTAATTCCCTGGTTGAACTTGATGGACATATGTCTTTTTTCGACCGTACTAACTATGTAACTATGTAACATAACATGGGGGGGGGGGGGGGTCTCCTGGCTGTTCACACAGGTGTGTCATTGCTGTACATTGACCATGCATTGCTTCTGTGGTATTGCAAAGGCAAAGACAAATGCTTCCAGCCATCCATTGCACTAATGGATTGGTCATCAGCTGGCTGTCTATGTCCCGCATCAATATAGACCAAAGTACAGAGGGTTAGGCTATGCTATTGTGCACCTACCTGATGCATCAGAAGGTGCGAGGCCCTTGCTAAATTCTGTGCACAGACTTTGAGATCTATACTTTAGACTGTATCTAAACCTGCTCCAACATGGACTGACATTCTGGCCTACTTTCAGCCGATGCGACTTGTCTGTCGCTGAACAGTCGCTTTTTATGTATTCAGCACCTATGTATAATGTTGTAAAAATGCTCTAGAAGCTAAAGTCGCAGAAATGTCACACATATTTGGCCTGCAACTTTCTGTGCGACAAATTCAGACAGGAAAAATCAGTATAAATCCTTAGAAAATTATCCCCCAGTGTCTCCATCTGCTGGCGGTATTGAATAAGCATTGCTGCACTGATGGGGTATGCATTAGAGGAAAAAAAAGAAGAAAAAGAAGAATAATACGCCCAGAAAAGAGGCGAAAAGGAGAAAAACGTAAAAAAAACGTGAAAAAAAAGTAAGAGGAAGAGAAGGGAAAAAAAGGTGGAAATGGGTTTAAAAGTGATTTCGGCGGAGATATATATATATATATATATATATATATATATATATATATACGCGCACACACACACATATATATAAAATAAACGTATTCTCCGTTGAGATATTGCAGCCGCTGCTGTGTCCAGGCCCAGGAGCCTTAGCACTGTGCTGTGATGTCACTCAATACCACTGACATCACTAGGTGTAAACAACATCTCTCCTTTGCTGTGTATGTGACTATGGAGCTGTTTGGTGATGTCGTCTATTATGGCCTTCATAGAAGCAACAGGAGATTGTTGCATCCATCTAGAACCCTCAGAACTACAGTGCTATGATGTCACTCACTTCCACAGGCCTTGCAGAGTGTAAACAACAACAACCCAGCTTTGTTGTGTATGTAACCATAGGGATTTGTGATGTCACCTAGAACCTTCACAGCAGCGACAGCTTTATGAGGAGCATCAGCACTGCTCTGCCTGAGCAGAACCATCACCGCCATAGGTTGTCAAATAACCCGGGTTTAACCCACACAGGTAAGTCCAATGGGGTGCAGGCATGTCCTCTATGCTTACAGCTTCCCGTGGGTGTTGGTTTGATACCGTTTGGGGACAGCCAAGGAGGCATCTGCAGGCAACAAAGGTAGGTGTGTGCTTGTGTGTGTGTTTCCTATGCAGATCCTAAGCCCAGTGTCACATGCAAGTAGGAGGAGTAAGAAGGGTTCCTGGCAAATCCGGGTTATGGATTGCATTTAAAAAGGCCCCGTGGGAGTGCAATGGGCCCCTGTCTTGCTGCTTAGCAATAATGGTATGGGTTTAGGTTCTGCTGTGTGTACTGGTGGTTGACTGCCCCCCAGCCCAGAGTGTGCATGGAAAATTGTCTGGCAGCCTCCCTGACAGCAAGCAGTGATAGTGCCCATGAAGGGCACCTTGTTGGGCCCGCCCCTTTCACGGTTATCGCTTCTCGGCCTTTTGGCTAAGATCAAGTGTAGTATCTGTTCTTATCAGTTTTTCATGCCGGTGGACAGTAACGCCGGTATGGGGCTGGTGGGGATGGGTGCTGCATGGAGGATGCAGGTGTACCAGGGCTTTCCGGGGCTGGTTCTGAGGAATCAGCTCGACGGCTGCCCCGATGTGACCTGTTCCCTCCGGGTCTCGCCATGAGGCTGAGAGGGTCTAGAGCCGAGGTACTTTTGTGCCTCGGGGAGTGGTGACCCCGAGGTGCCGAAACTCACTGGGAGGATAGGCTCACTGAGTTGAAGCACGGGCACCATAATCTCTTCACCTTGTGGCACTCACCTCTTGATTCCCGGCCTTCTGGCTAGGATCAGAGAAATTTTTATAGATCCGGCCGGATGTCCGGGCAGTATATCTGCACACATTCACTTATTTATTTCTTTTTTGTCTCACTGTGTCACTTTTTGCGTGTTGTGTGTTCACAGGATTGGTCAGGATGCGGTAGCCCTTCTGGGTGTCCCTCCTGGCGGTCTAGGGGAGGTGTGTGTGGCCATTAGGTTCCGCACCTCCCTGCAAACACCCCGGGTACTCCTGCTTTGGCAGGGTACCTACCGTAATCGGCTCTGCGGGCAGATACCTTGGCTAACGCCAAGGGGGATGCCGGGAGCATTTGTGGTCCCCTAGTAGCTTCGGCGAAAAGGGACATCGAACCTGGAACCTCGCAGGTACCTTTTGGTCCGGAGGCGAAGGGTAAGGTTTGTTGGGGGGCCTCTCTCCTATCGGAGAAGGGCTTGCGATAGACCGCATCCTTTGTGCACGTTTTTTTAGTGTAACACGTTTGCACTTTTTCTTGCACTTTGGGTGAATCGAAAGCACGTTCCTCGGCTTTAGATAAAAGAAAAAGTATCTGTTCTTATCAGTTTAATATCTGATACGTCCCCTATCTGGGGACCATATATTAAATGGATTTTTGAGAACGGGGGCCGATTTCGAAGCTTGCTTCCGTCGCCCTATGCATTGACCCGATATGGCAGTATCTTCGGGTACAGTGCACCACCCCCTTACAGGGTTAAAAAGAAAGATTCCTACTTTCATTGCTACCTGCTTGCTGGCTAGCCAGCTAGCCAGCCCTGTGGGCCTTGCTGCTGCTGCAGCCAAAAAACAAAAGGTGGTGCTGCTGCTGCTTCTGCTGCTTCTGCTTCTGCTTGTGTCTGGCCGCTGTTGGAGCGTCCAGGCACAGGACTTCTGCTGCTGCTGACTAAATGGCCTCCTTAATTGGATCATTTGAGTAGCCAGCACACCTGTGCAGGTAGGGCATGACATGATAGGCAGCTGCCTTGATAGCGGGTGGGTGCTGAATGTTCCTAATTGACAAAATAAGATTAATGCTTATGAAGAAATATAAAATCTCATCCCTTCCTCAATATCGCGCCACACCCCTACCCCTTAATTCCCTGGTTGAACTTGATGGACATATGTCTTTTTTCGACCGTACTAACTATGTAACTATGTAACATAACATGGGGGGGGGGGGGGGGGGGTCTCCTGGCTGTTCACACAGGTGTGTCATTGCTGTACATTGACCATGCATTGCTTCTGTGGTATTGCAAAGGCAAAGACAAATGCTTCCAGCCATCCATTGCACTAATGGATTGGTCATCAGCTGGCTGTCTATGTCCCGCATCAATATAGACCAAAGTACAGAGGGTTAGGCTATGCTATTGTGCACCTACCTGATGCATCAGAAGGTGCGAGGCCCTTGCTAAATTCTGTGCACAGACTTTGAGATCTATACTTTAGACTGTATCTAAACCTGCTCCAACATGGACTGACATTCTGGCCTACTTTCAGCCGATGCGACTTGTCTGTCGCTGAACAGTCGCTTTTTATGTATTCAGCACCTATGTATAATGTTGTAAAAATGCTCTAGAAGCTAAAGTCGCAGAAATGTCACACATATTTGGCCTGCAACTTTCTGTGCGACAAATTCAGACAGGAAAAATCAGTATAAATCCTTAGAAAATTATCCCCCAGTGTCTCCATCTGCTGGCGGTATTGAATAAGCATTGCTGCACTGATGGGGTATGCATTAGACGGAAAAAAAGAAGAAAAAGAAGAATAATACGCCCAGAAAAGAGGCGAAAAGGAGAAAAACGTAAAAAAACGTGAAAAAAAAGTAAGAGGAAGAGAAGGGAAAAAAAGGTGGAAATGGGTTTAAAAGTGATTTCGGCGGAGAAATATATATATATATATATATATATATATATATATATATATATACGCGCACACACACACATATATATAAACGTATTCTCCGTTGAGATATTGCAGCCGCTGCTGTGTCCAGGCCCAGGAGCCTTAGCACTGTGCTGTGATGTCACTCAATACCACTGACATCACTAGGTGTAAACAACATCTCTCCTTTGCTGTGTATGTGACTATGGAGCTGTTTGGTGATGTCGTCTATTATGGCCTTCATAGAAGCAACAGGAGATTGTTGCATCCATCTAGAACCCTCAGAACTACAGTGCTATGATGTCACTCACTTCCACAGGCCTTGCAGAGTGTAAACAACAACAACCCAGCTTTGTTGTGTATGTAACCATAGGGATTTGTGATGTCACCTAGAACCTTCACAGCAGCGACAGCTTTATGAGGAGCATCAGCACTGCTCTGCCTGAGCAGAACCATCACCGCCATAGGTTGTCAAATAACCCGGGTTTAACCCACACAGGTAAGTCCAATGGGGTGCAGGCATGTCCTCTATGCTTACAGCTTCCCGTGGGTGTTGGTTTGATACCGTTTGGGGACAGCCAAGGAGGCATCTGCAGGCAACAAAGGAAGGTGTGTGCTTGTGTGTGTGTTTCCTATGCAGATCCTAAGCCCAGTGTCACATGCAAGTAGGAGGAGTAAGAAGGGTTCCTGGCAAATCCGGGTTATGGATTGCATTTAAAAAGGCCCCGTGGGAGTGCAATGGGCCCCTGTCTTGCTGCTTAGCAATAATGGTATGGGTTTAGGTTCTGCTGTGTGTACTGGTGGTTGACTGCCCCCCAGCCCAGAGTGTGCATGGAAAATTGTCTGGCAGCCTCCCTGACAGCAAGCAGTGATAGTGCCCATGAAGGGCACCTTGTTGGGCCCGCCCCTTTCACGGTTATCGCTTCTCGGCCTTTTGGCTAAGATCAAGTGTAGTATCTGTTCTTATCAGTTTAATATCTGATACGTCCCCTATCTGGGGACCATATATTAAATGGATTTTTGAGAACGGGGGCCGATTTCGAAGCTTGCTTCCGTCGCCCTATGCATTGACCCGATATGGCAGTATCTTCGGGTACAGTGCACCACCCCCTTACAGGGTTAAAAAGAAAGATTCCTACTTTCATTGCTACCTGCTTGCTGGCTAGCCAGCTAGCCAGCCCTGTGGGCCTTGCTGCTGCTGCAGCCAAAAAACAAAAGGTGGTGCTGCTGCTGCTTCTGCTGCTTCTGCTTGTGTCTGGCCGCTGTTGGAGCGTCCAGGCACAGGACTTCTGCTGCTGCTGACTAAATGGCCTCCTTAATTGGATCATTTGAGTAGCCAGCACACCTGTGCAGGTAGGGCATGACATGATAGGCAGCTGCCTTGATAGCGGGTGGGTGCTGAATCTTCCTAATTGACAAAATAAGATTAATGCTTATGAAGAAATATAAAATCTCATCCCTTCCCCAATATCGCGCCACACACCTACCCCTTAATTCCCTGGTTGAACTTGATGGACATATGTCTTTTTTCGACCGTACTAACTATGTAACTATGTAACATAACATGGGGGGGGGGGGGGGTCTCCTGGCTGTTCACACAGGTGTGTCATTGCTGTACATTGACCATGCATTGCTTCTGTGGTATTGCAAAGGCAAAGACAAATGCTTCCAGCCATCCATTGCACTAATGGATTGGTCATCAGCTGGCTGTCTATGTCCCGCATCAATATAGACCAAAGTACAGAGGGTTAGGCTATGCTATTGTGCACCTACCTGATGCATCAGAAGGTGCGAGGCCCTTGCTAAATTCTGTGCACAGACTTTGAGATCTATACTTTAGACTGTATCTAAACCTGCTCCAACATGGACTGACATTCTGGCCTACTTTCAGCCGATGCGACTTGTCTGTCGCTGAACAGTCGCTTTTTATGTATTCAGCACCTATGTATAATGTTGTAAAAATGCTCTAGAAGCTAAAGTCGCAGAAATGTCACACATATTTGGCCTGCAACTTTCTGTGCGACAAATTCAGACAGGAAAAATCAGTATAAATCCTTAGAAAATTATCCCCCAGTGTCTCCATCTGCTGGCGGTATTGAATAAGCATTGCTGCACTGATGGGGTATGCATTAGACGAAAAAAAAGAAGAAAAAGAAGAATAATACGCCCAGAAAAGAGGCGAAAAGGAGAAAAACGTAAAAAAACGTGAAAAAAAAGTAAGAGGAAGAGAAGGGAAAAAAAGGTGGAAATGGGTTTAAAAGTGATTTCGGCGGAGAAATATATATATATATATATATATATATATATATATATATACGCGCACACACACACATATATATAAACGTATTCTCCGTTGAGATATTGCAGCCGCTGCTGTGTCCAGGCCCAGGAGCCTTAGCACTGTGCTGTGATGTCACTCAATACCACTGACATCACTAGGTGTAAACAACATCTCTCCTTTGCTGTGTATGTGACTATGGAGCTGTTTGGTGATGTCGTCTATTATGGCCTTCATAGAAGCAACAGGAGATTGTTGCATCCATCTAGAACCCTCAGAACTACAGTGCTATGATGTCACTCACTTCCACAGGCCTTGCAGAGTGTAAACAACAACAACCCAGCTTTGTTGTGTATGTAACCATAGGGATTTGTGATGTCACCTAGAACCTTCACAGCAGCGACAGCTTTATGAGGAGCATCAGCACTGCTCTGCCTGAGCAGAACCATCACCGCCATAGGTTGTCAAATAACCCGGGTTTAACCCACACAGGTAAGTCCAATGGGGTGCAGGCATGTCCTCTATGCTTACAGCTTCCCGTGGGTGTTGGTTTGATACCGTTTGGGGACAGCCAAGGAGGCATCTGCAGGCAACAAAGGTAGGTGTGTGCTTGTGTGTGTGTTTCCTATGCAGATCCTAAGCCCAGTGTCACATGCAAGTAGGAGGAGTAAGAAGGGTTCCTGGCAAATCCGGGTTATGGATTGCATTTAAAAAGGCCCCGTGGGAGTGCAATGGGCCCCTGTCTTGCTGCTTAGCAATAATGGTATGGGTTTAGGTTCTGCTGTGTGTACTGGTGGTTGACTGCCCCCCAGCCCAGAGTGTGCATGGAAAATTGTCTGGCAGCCTCCCTGACAGCAAGCAGTGATAGTGCCCATGAAGGGCACCTTGTTGGGCCCGCCCCTTTCACGGTTATCGCTTCTCGGCCTTTTGGCTAAGATCAAGTGTAGTATCTGTTCTTATCAGTTTTCATGCTGGTGGGGATGGGTGCTGCATGGAGGATGCAGGTGTACCAGGGCTTTCCGGGGCTGGTTCTGAGGAATCAGCTCGACGGCTGCCCCGATGTGACCTGTTCCCTCCGGGTCTCGCCATGAGGCTGAGAGGGTCTAGAGCCGAGGTACTTTTGTGCCTCGGGGAGTGGTGACCCCGAGGTGCCGAAACTCACTGGGAGAATAGGCTCACTGAGTTGAAGCACGGGCACCATAATCTCTTCACCTTGTGGCACTCACCTCTTGATTCCCGGCCTTCTGGCTAGGATCAGAGAAATTTTTATAGATCCGGCCGGATGTCCGGGCAGTATATCTGCACACATTCACTTATTTATTTCTTTTTTGTCTCACTGTGTCACTTTTTGCGTGTTGTGTGTTCACAGGATTTGTCAGGATGCGGTAGCCCTTCTGGGTGTCCCTCCTGGCGGTCTAGGGGAGGTGTGTGTGGCCATTAGGTTCCGCACCTCCCTGCAAACACCCCGGGTACTCCTGCTTTGGCAGGGTACCTACCGTAATCGGCTCTGCGGGCAGATACCTTGGCCAACGCCAAGGGGGATGCCGGGAGCATTTGTGGTCCCCTAGTAGCTTCGGCGAAAAGGGACATCGAACCTGGAACCTCGCAGGTACCTTTTGGTCCGGAGGTGAAGGGTAAGGTTTGTTGGGGGGCCTCTCTCCTATTGGAGAAGGGCTTGCGATAGACCGCATCCTTTGTGCACGTTTTTTTTTAGTGTAACACGTTTGCACTTTTTCTTGCACTTTGGGTGAATCGAAAGCACGTTCCTCGGCTTTAGATAAAAGAAAAGTATCTGTTCTTATCAGTTTAATATCTGATACGTCCCCTATCTGGGGACCATATATTAAATGGATTTTTGAGAACGGGGGCCGATTTCGAAGCTTGCTTCCGTCGCCCTATGCATTGACCCGATATGGCAGTATCTTCGGGTACAGTGCACCACCCCCTTACAGGGTTAAAAAGAAAGATTCCTACTTTCATTGCTACCTGCTTGCTGGCTAGCCAGCTAGCCAGCCCTGTGGGCCTTGCTGCTGCTGCAGCCAAAAAACAAAAGGTGGTGCTGCTGCTGCTTCTGCTGCTTCTGCTGCTTCTGCTTCTGCTTGTGTCTGGCCGCTGTTGGAGCGTCCAGGCACAGGACTTCTGCTGCTGCTGACTAAATGGCCTCCTTAATTGGATCATTTGAGTAGCCAGCACACCTGTGCAGGTAGGGCATGACATGATAGGCAGCTGCCTTGATAGCGGGTGGGTGCTGAATGTTCCTAATTGACAAAATAAGATTAATGCTTATGAAGAAATATAAAATCTCATCCCTTCCCCAATATCGCGCCACACCCCTACCCCTTAATTCCCTGGTTGAACTTGATGGACATATGTCTTTTTTCGACCGTACTAACTATGTAACTATGTAACATAACATGGGGGGGGGGGTCTCCTGGCTGTTCACACAGGTGTGTCATTGCTGTACATTGACCATGCATTGCTTCTGTGGTATTGCAAAGGCAAAGACAAATGCTTCCAGCCATCCATTGCACTAATGGATTGGTCATCAGCTGGCTGTCTATGTCCCGCATCAATATAGACCAAAGTACAGAGGGTTAGGCTATGCTATTGTGCACCTACCTGATGCATCAGAAGGTGCGAGGCCCTTGCTAAATTCTGTGCACAGACTTTGAGATCTATACTTTAGACTGTATCTAAACCTGCTCCAACATGGACTGACATTCTGGCCTACTTTCAGCCGATGCGACTTGTCTGTCGCTGAACAGTCGCTTTTTATGTATTCAGCACCTATGTATAATGTTGTAAAAATGCTCTAGAAGCTAAAGTCGCAGAAATGTCACACATATTTGGCCTGCAACTTTCTGTGCGACAAATTCAGACAGGAAAAATCAGTATAAATCCTTAGAAAATTATCCCCCAGTGTCTCCATCTGCTGGCGGTATTGAATAAGCATTGCTGCACTGATGGGGTATGCATTAGACGAAAAAAAAGAAGAAAAAGAAGAATAATACGCCCAGAAAAGAGGCGAAAAGGAGAAAAACGTAAAAAAACGTGAAAAAAAAAGTAAGAGGAAGAGAAGGGAAAAAAAGGTGGAAATGGGTTTAAAAGTGATTTCGGCGGAGAAATATATATATATATATATATATATATATATATATATATATATACGCGCACACACACACATATATATAAACGTATTCTCCGTTGAGATATTGCAGCCGCTGCTGTGTCCAGGCCCAGGAGCCTTAGCACTGTGCTGTGATGTCACTCAATACCACTGACATCACTAGGTGTAAACAACATCTCTCCTTTGCTGTGTATGTGACTATGGAGCTGTTTGGTGATGCCGTCTATTATGGCCTTCATAGAAGCAACAGGAGATTGTTGCATCCATCTAGAACCCTCAGAACTACAGTGCTATGATGTCACTCACTTCCACAGGCCTTGCAGAGTGTAAACAACAACAACCCAGCTTTGTTGTGTATGTAACCATAGGGATTTGTGATGTCACCTAGAACCTTCACAGCAGCGACAGCTTTATGAGGAGCATCAGCACTGCTCTGCCTGAGCAGAACCATCACCGCCATAGGTTGTCAAATAACCCGGGTTTAACCCACACAGGTAAGTCCAATGGGGTGCAGGCATGTCCTCTATGCTTACAGCTTCCCGTGGGTGTTGGTTTGATACCGTTTGGGGACAGCCAAGGAGGCATCTGCAGGCAACAAAGGTAGGTGTGTGCTTGTGTGTGTGTTTCCTATGCAGATCCTAAGCCCAGTGTCACATGCAAGTAGGAGGAGTAAGAAGGGTTCCTGGCAAATCCGGGTTATGGATTGCATTTAAAAAGGCCCCGTGGGAGTGCAATGGGCCCCTGTCTTGCTGCTTAGCAATAATGGTATGGGTTTAGGTTCTGCTGTGTGTACTGGTGGTTGACTGCCCCCCAGCCCAGAGTGTGCATGGAAAATTGTCTGGCAGCCTCCCTGACAGCAAGCAGTGATAGTGCCCATGAAGGGCACCTTGTTGGGCCCGCCCCTTTCACGGTTATCGCTTCTCGGCCTTTTGGCTAAGATCAAGTGTAGTATCTGTTCTTATCAGTTTAATATCTGATACGTCCCCTATCTGGGGACCATATATTAAATGGATTTTTGAGAACGGGGGCCGATTTCGAAGCTTGCTTCCGTCGCCCTATGCATTGACCCGATATGGCAGTATCTTCGGGTACAGTGCACCACCCCCTTACAGGGTTAAAAAGAAAGATTCCTACTTTCATTGCTACCTGCTTGCTGGCTAGCCAGCTAGCCAGCCCTGTGGGCCTTGCTGCTGCTGCAGCCAAAAAACAAAAGGTGGTGCTGCTGCTGCTTCTGCTGCTTCTGCTTGTGTCTGGCCGCTGTTGGAGCGTCCAGGCACAGGACTTCTGCTGCTGCTGACTAAATGGCCTCCTTAATTGGATCATTTGAGTAGCCAGCACACCTGTGCAGGTAGGGCATGACATGATAGGCAGCTGCCTTGATAGCGGGTGGGTGCTGAATCTTCCTAATTGACAAAATAAGATTAATGCTTATGAAGAAATATAAAATCTCATCCCTTCCCCAATATCGCGCCACACACCTACCCCTTAATTCCCTGGTTGAACTTGATGGACATATGTCTTTTTTCGACCGTACTAACTATGTAACTATGTAACATAACATGGGGGGGGGGGGGTCTCCTGGCTGTTCACACAGGTGTGTCATTGCTGTACATTGACCATGCATTGCTTCTGTGGTATTGCAAAGGCAAAGACAAATGCTTCCAGCCATCCATTGCACTAATGGATTGGTCATCAGCTGGCTGTCTATGTCCCGCATCAATATAGACCAAAGTACAGAGGGTTAGGCTATGCTATTGTGCACCTACCTGATGCATCAGAAGGTGCGAGGCCCTTGCTAAATTCTGTGCACAGACTTTGAGATCTATACTTTAGACTGTATCTAAACCTGCTCCAACATGGACTGACATTCTGGCCTACTTTCAGCCGATGCGACTTGTCTGTCGCTGAACAGTCGCTTTTTATGTATTCAGCACCTATGTATAATGTTGTAAAAATGCTCTAGAAGCTAAAGTCGCAGAAATGTCACACATATTTGGCCTGCAACTTTCTGTGCGACAAATTCAGACAGGAAAAATCAGTATAAATCCTTAGAAAATTATCCCCCAGTGTCTCCATCTGCTGGCGGTATTGAATAAGCATTGCTGCACTGATGGGGTATGCATTAGACGAAAAAAAAGAAGAAAAAGAAGAATAATACGCCCAGAAAAGAGGCGAAAAGGAGAAAAACGTAAAAAAACGTGAAAAAAAAGTAAGAGGAAGAGAAGGGAAAAAAAGGTGGAAATGGGTTTAAAAGTGATTTCGGCGGAGAAATATATATATATATATATATATATATATATATATATATATACGCGCACACACATACATATATATAAACGTATTCTCCGTTGAGATATTGCAGCCGCTGCTGTGTCCAGGCCCAGGAGCCTTAGCACTGTGCTGTGATGTCACTCAATACCACTGACATCACTAGGTGTAAACAACATCTCTCCTTTGCTGTGTATGTGACTATGGAGCTGTTTGGTGATGTCGTCTATTATGGCCTTCATAGAAGCAACAGGAGATTGTTGCATCCATCTAGAACCCTCAGAACTACAGTGCTATGATGTCACTCACTTCCACAGGCCTTGCAGAGTGTAAACAACAACAACCCAGCTTTGTTGTGTATGTAACCATAGGGATTTGTGATGTCACCTAGAACCTTCACAGCAGCGACAGCTTTATGAGGAGCATCAGCACTGCTCTGCCTGAGCAGAACCATCACCGCCATAGGTTGTCAAATAACCCGGGTTTAACCCACACAGGTAAGTCCAATGGGGTGCAGGCATGTCCTCTATGCTTACAGCTTCCCGTGGGTGTTGGTTTGATACCGTTTGGGGACAGCCAAGGAGGCATCTGCAGGCAACAAAGGTAGGTGTGTGCTTGTGTGTGTGTTTCCTATGCAGATCCTAAGCCCAGTGTCACATGCAAGTAGGAGGAGTAAGAAGGGTTCCTGGCAAATCCGGGTTATGGATTGCATTTAAAAAGGCCCCGTGGGAGTGCAATGGGCCCCTGTCTTGCTGCTTAGCAATAATGGTATGGGTTTAGGTTCTGCTGTGTGTACTGGTGGTTGACTGCCCCCCAGCCCAGAGTGTGCATGGAAAATTGTCTGGCAGCCTCCTTGACAGCAAGCAGTGATAGTGCCCATGAAGGGCACCTTGTTGGGCCCGCCCCTTTCACGGTTATCGCTTCTCGGCCTTTTGGCTAAGATCAAGTGTAGTATCTGTTCTTATCAGTTTAATATCTGATACGTCCCCTATCTGGGGACCATATATTAAATGGATTTTTGAGAACGGGGGCCGATTTCGAAGCTTGCTTCCGTCGCCCTATGCATTGACCCGATATGGCAGTATCTTCGGGTACAGTGCACCACCCCCTTACAGGGTTAAAAAGAAAGATTCCTACTTTCATTGCTACCTGCTTGCTGGCTAGCCAGCTAGCCAGCCCTGTGGGCCTTGCTGCTGCTGCAGCCAAAAAACAAAAGGTGGTGCTGCTGCTGCTTCTGCTGCTTCTGCTGCTTCTGCTTCTGCTTGTGTCTGGCCGCTGTTGGAGCGTCCAGGCACAGGACTTCTGCTGCTGCTGACTAAATGGCCTCCTTAATTGGATCATTTGAGTAGCCAGCACACCTGTGCAGGTAGGGCATGACATGATAGGCAGCTGCCTTGATAGCGGGTGGGTGCTGAATGTTCCTAATTGACAAAATAAGATTAATGCTTATGAAGAAATATAAAATCTCATCCCTTCCCCAATATCGCGCCACACCCCTACCCCTTAATTCCCTGGTTGAACTTGATGGACATATGTCTTTTTTCGACCGTACTAACTATGTAACTATGTAACATAACATGGGGGGGGGGGGTCTCCTGGCTGTTCACACAGGTGTGTCATTGCTGTACATTGACCATGCATTGCTTCTGTGGTATTGCAAAGGCAAAGACAAATGCTTCCAGCCATCCATTGCACTAATGGATTGGTCATCAGCTGGCTGTCTATGTCCCGCATCAATATAGACCAAAGTACAGAGGGTTAGGCTATGCTATTGTGCACCTACCTGATGCATCAGAAGGTGCGAGGCCCTTGCTAAATTCTGTGCACAGACTTTGAGATCTATACTTTAGACTGTATCTAAACCTGCTCCAACATGGACTGACATTCTGGCCTACTTTCAGCCGATGCGACTTGTCTGTCGCTGAACAGTCGCTTTTTATGTATTCAGCACCTATGTATAATGTTGTAAAAATGCTCTAGAAGCTAAAGTCGCAGAAATGTCACACATATTTGGCCTGCAACTTTCTGTGCGACAAATTCAGACAGGAAAAATCAGTATAAATCCTTAGAAAATTATCCCCCAGTGTCTCCATCTGCTGGCGGTATTGAATAAGCATTGCTGCACTGATGGGGTATGCATTAGACGAAAAAAAAGAAGAAAAAGAAGAATAATACGCCCAGAAAAGAGGCGAAAAGGAGAAAAACGTAAAAAAACGTGAAAAAAAAAGTAAGAGGAAGAGAAGGGAAAAAAAGGTGGAAATGGGTTTAAAAGTGATTTCGGCGGAGAAATATATATATATATATATATATATATATATATATATATATATACGCGCACACACACACATATATATAAACGTATTCTCCGTTGAGATATTGCAGCCGCTGCTGTGTCCAGGCCCAGGAGCCTTAGCACTGTGCTGTGATGTCACTCAATACCACTGACATCACTAGGTGTAAACAACATCTCTCCTTTGCTGTGTATGTGACTATGGAGCTGTTTGGTGATGCCGTCTATTATGGCCTTCATAGAAGCAACAGGAGATTGTTGCATCCATCTAGAACCCTCAGAACTACAGTGCTATGATTTCACTCACTTCCACAGGCCTTGCAGAGTGTAAACAACAACAACCCAGCTTTGTTGTGTATGTAACCATAGGGATTTGTGATGTCACCTAGAACCTTCACAGCAGCGACAGCTTTATGAGGAGCATCAGCACTGCTCTGCCTGAGCAGAACCATCACCGCCATAGGTTGTCAAATAACCCGGGTTTAACCCACACAGGTAAGTCCAATGGGGTGCAGGCATGTCCTCTATGCTTACAGCTTCCCGTGGGTGTTGGTTTGATACCGTTTGGGGACAGCCAAGGAGGCATCTGCAGGCAACAAAGGTAGGTGTGTGCTTGTGTGTGTGTTTCCTATGCAGATCCTAAGCCCAGTGTCACATGCAAGTAGGAGGAGTAAGAAGGGTTCCTGGCAAATCCGGGTTATGGATTGCATTTAAAAAGGCCCCGTGGGAGTGCAATGGGCCCCTGTCTTGCTGCTTAGCAATAATGGTATGGGTTTAGGTTCTGCTGTGTGTACTGGTGGTTGACTGCCCCCCAGCCCAGAGTGTGCATGGAAAATTGTCTGGCAGCCTCCCTGACAGCAAGCAGTGATAGTGCCCATGAAGGGCACCTTGTTGGGCCCGCCCCTTTCACGGTTATCGCTTCTCGGCCTTTTGGCTAAGATCAAGTGTAGTATCTGTTCTTATCAGTTTAATATCTGATACGTCCCCTATCTGGGGACCATATATTAAATGGATTTTTGAGAACGGGGGCCGATTTCGAAGCTTGCTTCCGTCGCCCTATGCATTGACCCGATATGGCAGTATCTTCGGGTACAGTGCACCACCCCCTTACAGGGTTAAAAAGAAAGATTCCTACTTTCATTGCTACCTGCTTGCTGGCTAGCCAGCTAGCCAGCCCTGTGGGCCTTGCTGCTGCTGCAGCCAAAAAACAAAAGGTGGTGCTGCTGCTGCTTCTGCTGCTTCTGCTTCTGCTTGTGTCTGGCCGCTGTTGGAGCGTCCAGGCACAGGACTTCTGCTGCTGCTGACTAAATGGCCTCCTTAATTGGATCATTTGAGTAGCCAGCACACCTGTGCAGGTAGGGCATGACATGATAGGCAGCTGCCTTGATAGCGGGTGGGTGCTGAATCTTCCTAATTGACAAAATAAGATTAATGCTTATGAAGAAATATAAAATCTCATCCCTTCCCCAATATCGCGCCACACCCCTACCCCTTAATTCCCTGGTTGAACTTGATGGACATATGTCTTTTTTCGACCGTACTAACTATGTAACTATGTAACATAACATGGGGGGGGGGGGTCTCCTGGCTGTTCACACAGGTGTGTCATTGCTGTACATTGACCATGCATTGCTTCTGTGGTATTGCAAAGGCAAAGACAAATGCTTCCAGCCATCCATTGCACTAATGGATTGGTCATCAGCTGGCTGTCTATGTCCCGCATCAATATAGACCAAAGTACAGAGGGTTAGGATATGCTATTGTGCACCTACCTGATGCATCAGAAGATGCGAGGCCCTTGCTAAATTCTGTGCACAGACTTTGAGATCTATACTTTAGACTGTATCTAAACCTGCTCCAACATGGACTGACATTCTGGCCTACTTTCAGCCGATGCGACTTGTCTGTCGCTGAACAGTCGCTTTTTATGTATTCAGCACCTATGTATAATGTTGTAAAAATGCTCTAGAAGCTAAAGTCGCAGAAATGTCACACATATTTGGCCTGCAACTTTCTGTGCGACAAATTCAGACAGGAAAAATCAGTATAAATCCTTAGAAAATTATCCCCCAGTGTCTCCATCTGCTGGCGGTATTGAATAAGCATTGCTGCACTGATGGGGTATGCATTAGACGAAAAAAAAGAAGAAAAAGAAGAATAATACGCCCAGAAAAGAGGCGAAAAGGAGAAAAACGTAAAAAAACGTGAAAAAAAAAGTAAGAGGAAGAGAAGGGAAAAAAAGGTGGAAATGGGTTTAAAAGTGATTTCGGCGGAGAAATATATATATATATATATATATATATATATATATATATATATACGCGCACACACACACATATATATAAACGTATTCTCCGTTGAGATATTGCAGCCGCTGCTGTGTCCAGGCCCAGGAGCCTTAGCACTGTGCTGTGATGTCACTCAATACCACTGACATCACTAGGTGTAAACAACATCTCTCCTTTGCTGTGTATGTGACTATGGAGCTGTTTGGTGATGCCGTCTATTATGGCCTTCATAGAAGCAACAGGAGATTGTTGCATCCATCTAGAACCCTCAGAACTACAGTGCTATGATGTCACTCACTTCCACAGGCCTTGCAGAGTGTAAACAACAACAACCCAGCTTTGTTGTGTATGTAACCATAGGGATTTGTGATGTCACCTAGAACCTTCACAGCAGCGACAGCTTTATGAGGAGCATCAGCACTGCTCTGCCTGAGCAGAACCATCACCGCCATAGGTTGTCAAATAACCCGGGTTTAACCCACACAGGTAAGTCCAATGGGGTGCAGGCATGTCCTCTATGCTTACAGCTTCCCGTGGGTGTTGGTTTGATACCGTTTGGGGACAGCCAAGGAGGCATCTGCAGGCAACAAAGGTAGGTGTGTGCTTGTGTGTGTGTTTCCTATGCAGATCCTAAGCCCAGTGTCACATGCAAGTAGGAGGAGTAAGAAGGGTTCCTGGCAAATCCGGGTTATGGATTGCATTTAAAAAGGCCCCGTGGGAGTGCAATGGGCCCCTGTCTTGCTGCTTAGCAATAATGGTATGGGTTTAGGTTCTGCTGTGTGTACTGGTGGTTGACTGCCCCCCAGCCCAGAGTGTGCATGGAAAATTGTCTGGCAGCCTCCCTGACAGCAAGCAGTGATAGTGCCCATGAAGGGCACCTTGTTGGGCCTGCCTCTTTCACGGTTATCGCTTCTCGGCCTTTTGGCTAAGATCAAGTGTAGTATCTGTTCTTATCAGTTTAATATCTGATACGTCCCCTATCTGGGGACCATATATTAAATGGATTTTTGAGAACGGGGGCCGATTTCGAAGCTTGCTTCCGTCGCCCTATGCATTGACCCGATATGGCAGTATCTTCGGGTACAGTGCACCACCCCCTTACAGGGTTAAAAAGAAAGATTCCTACTTTCATTGCTACCTGCTTGCTGGCTAGCCAGCTAGCCAGCCCTGTGGGCCTTGCTGCTGCTGCAGCCAAAAAACAAAAGGTGGTGCTGCTGCTGCTTCTGCTTCTGCTTGTGTCTGGCCGCTGTTGGAGCGTCCAGGCACAGGACTTCTGCTGCTGCTGACTAAATGGCCTCCTTAATTGGATCATTTGAGTAGCCAGCACACCTGTGCAGGTAGGGCATGACATGATAGGCAGCTGCCTTGATAGCGGGTGGGTGCTGAATGTTCCTAATTGACAAAATAAGATTAATGCTTATGAAGAAATATAAAATCTCATCCCTTCCCCAATATCGCGCCACACCCCTACCCCTTAATTCCCTGGTTGAACTTGATGGACATATGTCTTTTTTCGACCGTACTAACTATGTAACTATGTAACATAACATGGGGGGGGGGGGGGGGTCTCCTGGCTGTTCACACAGGTGTGTCATTGCTGTACATTGACCATGCATTGCTTCTGTGGTATTGCAAAGGCAAAGACAAATGCTTCCAGCCATCCATTGCACTAATGGATTGGTCATCAGCTGGCTGTCTATGTCCCGCATCAATATAGACCAAAGTACAGAGGGTTAGGCTATGCTATTGTGCACCTACCTGATGCATCAGAAGGTGCGAGGCCCTTGCTAAATTCTGTGCACAGACTTTGAGATCTATACTTTAGACTGTATCTAAACCTGCTCCAACATGGACTGACATTCTGGCCTACTTTCAGCCGATGCGACTTGTCTGTCGCTGAACAGTCGCTTTTTATGTATTCAGCACCTATGTATAATGTTGTAAAAATGCTCTAGAAGCTAAAGTCGCAGAAATGTCACACATATTTGGCCTGCAACTTTCTGTGCGACAAATTCAGACAGGAAAAATCAGTATAAATCCTTAGAAAATTATCCCCCAGTGTCTCCATCTGCTGGCGGTATTGAATAAGCATTGCTGCACTGATGGGGTATGCATTAGACGAAAAAAAAGAAGAAAAAGAAGAATAATACGCCCAGAAAAGAGGCGAAAAGGAGAAAAACGTAAAAAAACGTGAAAAAAAAGTAAGAGGAAGAGAAGGGAAAAAAAGGTGGAAATGGGTTTAAAAGTGATTTCGGCGGAGAAATATATATATATATATATATATATATATATATATATATATATATACGCGCACACACACACATATATATAAACGTATTCTCCGTTGAGATATTGCAGCCGCTGCTGTGTCCAGGCCCAGGAGCCTTAGCACTGTGCTGTGATGTCACTCAATACCACTGACATCACTAGGTGTAAACAACATCTCTCCTTTGCTGTGTATGTGACTATGGAGCTGTTTGGTGATGTCGTCTATTATGGCCTTCATAGAAGCAACAGGAGATTGTTGCATCCATCTAGAACCCTCAGAACTACAGTGCTATGATGTCACTCACTTCCACAGGCCTTGCAGAGTGTAAACAACAACAACCCAGCTTTGTTGTGTATGTAACCATAGGGATTTGTGATGTCACCTAGAACCTTCACAGCAGCGACAGCTTTATGAGGAGCATCAGCACTGCTCTGCCTGAGCAGAACCATCACCGCCATAGGTTGTCAAATAACCCGGGTTTAACCCACACAGGTAAGTCCAATGGGGTGCAGGCATGTCCTCTATGCTTACAGCTTCCCGTGGGTGTTGGTTTGATACCGTTTGGGGACAGCCAAGGAGGCATCTGCAGGCAACAAAGGTAGGTGTGTGCTTGTGTGTGTGTTTCCTATGCAGATCCTAAGCCCAGTGTCACATGCAAGTAGGAGGAGTAAGAAGGGTTCCTGGCAAATCCGGGTTATGGATTGCATTTAAAAAGGCCCCGTGGGAGTGCAATGGGCCCCTGTCTTGCTGCTTAGCAATAATGGTATGGGTTTAGGTTCTGCTGTGTGTACTGGTGGTTGACTGCCCCCCAGCCCAGAGTGTGCATGGAAAATTGTCTGGCAGCCTCCCTGACAGCAAGCAGTGATAGTGCCCATGAAGGGCACCTTGTTGGGCCCGCCCCTTTCACGGTTATCGCTTCTCGGCCTTTTGGCTAAGATCAAGTGTAGTATCTGTTCTTATCAGTTTTTCATGCCGGTGTACCGTAACGCCGGTATGGGGCTGGTGGGGATGGGTGCTGCATGGAGGATGCAGGTGTACCAGGGCTTTCCGGGGCTGGTTCTGAGGAATCAGCTCGACGGCTGCCCCGATGTGACCTGTTCCCTCCGGGTCTCGCCATGAGGCTGAGAGGGTCTAGAGCCGAGGTACTTTTGTGCCTCGGGGAGTGGTGACCCCGAGGTGCCGAAACTCACTGGGAGAATAGACTCACTGAGTTGAAGCACGGGCACCATAATCTCTTCACCTTGTGGCACTCACCTCTTGATTCCCGGCCTTCTGGCTAGGATCAGAGAAATTTTTATAGATCCGGCCGGATGTCCGGGCAGTATATCTGCACACATTCACTTATTTATTTCTTTTTTGTCTCACTGTGTCACTTTTTGCGTGTTGTGTGTTCACAGGATTTGTCAGGATGCGGTAGCCCTTCTGGGTGTCCCTCCTGGCGGTCTAGGGAGGTGTGTGTGGCCATTAGGTTCCGCACCTCCCTGCAAACACCCCGGGTACTCCTGCTTTGGCAGGGTACCTACCGTAATCGGCTCTGCGGGCAGATACCTTGGCTAACGCCAAGGGGGATGCCGGGAGCATTTGTGGTCCCCTAGTAGCTTCGGCGAAAAGGGACATCGAACCTGGAACCTCGCAGGTACCTTTTGGTCCGGAGGCGAAGGGTAAGGTTTGTTGGGGGGCCTCTCTCCTATCGGAGAAGGGCTTGCGATAGACCGCATCCTTTGTGCACGTTTTTTTAGTGTAACACGTTTGCACTTTTTCTTGCACTTTGGGTGAATCGAAAGCACGTTCCTCGGCTTTAGATAAAAAAAATCTGTTCTTATCAGTTTAATATCTGATACGTCCCCTATCTGGGGACCATATATTAAATGGATTTTTGAGAACGGGGGCCGATTTCGAAGCTTGCTTCCGTCGCCCTATGCATTGACCCGATATGGCAGTATCTTCGGGTACAGTGCACCACCCCCTTACAGGGTTAAAAAGAAAGATTCCTACTTTCATTGCTACCTGCTTGCTGGCTAGCCAGCTAGCCAGCCCTGTGGGCCTTGCTGCTGCTGCAGCCAAAAAACAAAAGGTGGTGCTGCTGCTGCTTCTGCTGCTTCTGCTTCTGTCTGGCCGCTGTTGGAGCGTCCAGGCACAGGACTTCTGCTGCTGCTGACTAAATGGCCTCCTTAATTGGATCATTTGAGTAGCCAGCACACCTGTGCAGGTAGGGCATGACATGATAGGCAGCTGCCTTGATAGCGGGTGGGTGCTGAATCTTCCTAATTGACAAAATAAGATTAATGCTTATGAAGAAATATAAAATCTCATCCCTTCCCCAATATCGCGCCACACCCCTACCCCTTAATTCCCTGGTTGAACTTGATGGACATATGTCTTTTTTCGACCGTACTAACTATGTAACTATGTAACATAACATGGGGGGGGGGGGTCTCCTGGCTGTTCACACAGGTGTGTCATTGCTGTACATTGACCATGCATTGCTTCTGTGGTATTGCAAAGGCAAAGACAAATGCTTCCAGCCATCCATTGCACTAATGGATTGGTCATCAGCTGGCTGTCTATGTCCCGCATCAATATAGACCAAAGTACAGAGGGTTAGGATATGCTATTGTGCACCTACCTGATGCATCAGAAGGTGCGAGGCCCTTGCTAAATTCTGTGCACAGACTTTGAGATCTATACTTTAGACTGTATCTAAACCTGCTCCAACATGGACTGACATTCTGGCCTACTTTCAGCCGATGCGACTTGTCTGTCGCTGAACAGTCGCTTTTTATGTATTCAGCACCTATGTATAATGTTGTAAAAATGCTCTAGAAGCTAAAGTCGCAGAAATGTCACACATATTTGGCCTGCAACTTTCTGTGCGACAAATTCAGACAGGAAAAATCAGTATAAATCCTTAGAAAATTATCCCCCAGTGTCTCCATCTGCTGGCGGTATTGAATAAGCATTGCTGCACTGATGGGGTATGCATTAGACGAAAAAAAAGAAGAAAAAGAAGAATAATACGCCCAGAAAAGAGGCGAAAAGGAGAAAAACGTAAAAAAACGTGAAAAAAAAAGTAAGAGGAAGAGAAGGGAAAAAAAGGTGGAAATGGGTTTAAAAGTGATTTCGGCGGAGAAATATATATATATATATATATATATATATATATATATACGCGCACACACACACATATATATAAACGTATTCTCCGTTGAGATATTGCAGCCGCTGCTGTGTCCAGGCCCAGGAGCCTTAGCACTGTGCTGTGATGTCACTCAATACCACTGACATCACTAGGTGTAAACAACATCTCTCCTTTGCTGTGTATGTGACTATGGAGCTGTTTGGTGATGCCGTCTATTATGGCCTTCATAGAAGCAACAGGAGATTGTTGCATCCATCTAGAACCCTCAGAACTACAGTGCTATGATGTCACTCACTTCCACAGGCCTTGCAGAGTGTAAACAACAACAACCCAGCTTTGTTGTGTATGTAACCATAGGGATTTGTGATGTCACCTAGAACCTTCACAGCAGCGACAGCTTTATGAGGAGCATCAGCACTGCTCTGCCTGAGCAGAACCATCACCGCCATAGGTTGTCAAATAACCCGGGTTTAACCCACACAGGTAAGTCCAATGGGGTGCAGGCATGTCCTCTATGCTTACAGCTTCCCGTGGGTGTTGGTTTGATACCGTTTGGGGACAGCCAAGGAGGCATCTGCAGGCAACAAAGGTAGGTGTGTGCTTGTGTGTGTGTTTCCTATGCAGATCCTAAGCCCAGTGTCACATGCAAGTAGGAGGAGTAAGAAGGGTTCCTGGCAAATCCGGGTTATGGATTGCATTTAAAAAGGCCCCGTGGGAGTGCAATGGGCCCCTGTCTTGCTGCTTAGCAATAATGGTATGGGTTTAGGTTCTGCTGTGTGTACTGGTGGTTGACTGCCCCCCAGCCCAGAGTGTGCATGGAAAATTGTCTGGCAGCCTCCCTGACAGCAAGCAGTGATAGTGCCCATGAAGGGCACCTTGTTGGGCCCGCCCCTTTCACGGTTATCGCTTCTCGGCCTTTTGGCTAAGATCGGGGTTTATTGCCTCGGTCGGCGCTGAGGGTGCGAGTGAACTGCGCCGCGACTAGCTGCGTAGGTGATCAAGACTGTGGTACTCGTTACCGACAGATTTGGAAAGATGGCTGGATCCAACATGTCTGCAGTGGAGAAGACCGTACGCATCAAGGTGCTAACCACGGATCGTCTAAGAAACAGCATTGAATACATCGGCCATACCATTGTGGAGCGACTGGCAGGATTTTCCTTGAGCGACCTCTTTTGTGTCCAGGAGAACAAGCGCCAAGGTATTTATGACGTGTCCTTCTTATATGATGCTGACTGCCAGAACTTTTATGAGTGCTTAAAACGGAACAGTGGAAGTGAGGTTTTGCGGGATGTGTCCTTTTATCCCCTTTTTGAAATGGGGACAAAGACTTTGTTTATCCACATGTACAATCCGTTTGTTGATGTCTCTATGATTAAGAACTTCTTGAGCATCTATTGTGAGTCTATTGCTGGTGGTACTAAGCAGACAAGCAGCATTGGTGTATTTAATGGCACGTATAAGTTCTTTGTGAAGTTGCGGCTTGATGGAGATTGCATTGGAGGCGTTAAGCACCCTCCGGCGAACTTTACCATTGCTGGTTTCAGAGGTTATCTCTATTACTACGGACAGCCATCTTTCTGTAGAAATTGTCTATTGTTTGGACATGTGAAGGAGGCCTGCCCTGGCAGTAAGAAATGCAGGAACTGTAAGCAACCGGGGCATGAGGCGGGTGCATGTCCACACCCGAGGACCTGTGACCTATGTGGGGAAGCTGGCCATGTGTACAAGAACTGTCCAGTGTTGAAGAGGAGGGAGGAGGAGAGGAGAATGGAAGAGGAAATGGTGGAGAGGAGGAGGGCAGCTGCAGCTGCGGCTGCAGTGGTTCCTGCAAGAGAGAGCGTTATTATTGGAGAGGTACAGAGTCCTGTGGTGGTAGAGGAGCAAGTGAAGGTGGTGGAGGAGCAAGTGGTGGTGGAGGAGGAGCAAATGGCGGTGCAAGTGGAAGAAGGGGAGATTGAGGATGCTCCCAGTCCCCCGGCTGAGGAGTCGCCGCAAATTGAAGAGTGGTCTTCTTCTGAGGGTGAAGACCGTGAGGAGAGACATAGAGAGAGAGAGGATGACTTTGATCTTTTTCGTCCCCCCAAGAAGACGGCCAGGAAGCTTTCTGGTGGACAGATGGAGTCGACGCTGGTGGCTACGGACAATCGGTATCAACCGCTATCTGAGAGCGACATGGATGCGTGCTCTGCGGGAGAAGCTTCTCCCACACCGCTGAGGAAAGCTACCTAAATAACTTTCTTCTTTTCTGTCAAATTCTTCCTTAGGGTTGTTAAGATGGTGGTATGTCTTTTTTAGTCGGTTCTATAAACGTTAGAGTCTTTAGAAGTAAAGTCAGAAGGACAGTAATTTTGGAGGACTTGGCAGGGAAAAAAGCGGACATTATTTGTTTGCAGGAATGTGGGCTAAATGATATTCCGGGGAAGGGAGAATGGGCTTATGGTCCTGCTGTTTGGTCGGTGTCTGGGCATAATAGGAATGATGGGGTAGGGGTGCTTTTTAAGAGCTTTAAGTTTGAAGTTTGTAGTTATGTGGTAATAGAGGAGGGGAGGTGTATCATGGTGGAGGTTAAGGTGCAGGGGGTTAAATTTAGGTTGATAAATGTGTATGCGCCGGTAAGGAGGGAGGAGCGGGTGGGGTTGTTGGAGGTAATTAAGAGGTTTCTGCCGGGTAAAATACCTTTGGTGTGGGTGGGGGATTTCAATTGTGAAATTGAGGGGAATGTGGATGTATCTGGGAATATTCTTAAAAGTATGGTGTGTGACTTTAAGTTAAAGGATGTGGCTGAAGCGTGTGGAGTGTGTCCTTTGTTAGATACATATTATTCTGATAGTGGAAGTCATAGTTCCAGACTTGATATGTGTTTTGTGTCTAAGGGTGTGTTATGTAAGAATTATATGCAAGAAAAAGTAGGATATTCAGATCATGAGTATGTGTGTTGTGAGTTAGTATTGGATGCAGATTGTGTGAGTGGGAGGGGTGTATGGAAATTAAATGTTAAATTGTTGGAAGTGGAAGGAGTGTATGATAGATATGTTAATAAGTATAGGGGTTGGTGTAAGAAAAAGAATGATTTTCCTGATATATTGTGTTGGTGGGAATGGGTTAAGGGTCAAACAAAAGTTTTCTTTAAAAGAGAGGGATATAAGCGGAATGCTGGGAGGAAGAAGAAGTATGAATGGTTGAATAAAAGATTGGTGTTTCTCAATAAGTTAAAGAAGTATGGCTGGAGTGTGGGTGAGCAGATTGAGGTTGTGAAGAGTGATCTAAAAAATTGGTTGAATGAGAAAGGTAAAGAGTTGATGTATCAAGCAAAACTTGATAAGTTAGAGAAAGATGAGAAATGTTCGAGATATTTCTTTAAAAAAGTTATTGGGAAGAGAGAGGATATGGTAAGAGTGTATGATGATGATGGCTGTCTGGTTAAAGGAAAAGCTGTGTTGGGAGTGGTTAAAAGTTTTTATGAAGAGTTGTATGCGGTAAAAGATTGTGAAGAGGACTTGCAGGATGAAGTGTTGAGAGTGCTTGATAAGAGGGTGGATGGTAGTGAATATGGGACTCTGATGAGAGAGATTGGAGAGGAGGAAGTGAAGAGGACTGTGGATAGTATGTCAAGAAATAAAACGCCTGGAGAGGATGGGTTGCCTGTTGAATTTTATGCTTGGATTTGGGATGTTGTGAAGGATGATTTGGTGGAAGTGTATAGGTATATGTGGAGGAAGGAGAGAATGGTGGAAAGTATGAAGAGTGGAGTGGTTGTGTTGATTTATAAGAAAGGTGATGTGAATGATGTGAGGAATTGGAGGCCGATAACTTTGTTGAATGTAGATTATAAGGTGTTTGCTAAAATAATTACAAATAGGATGAGAGATGTGGTTGAGCAGGTGATTGGAGAAGAACAAGTGTGTGGAGTGCCTGGGAGAAGAATAAATGAAAATTTGTGTTTGTTGAGAGATTTGTTATGGGATAGTATGAGTAGGAAACAGGAGGTTAGAGTGATGTCGATAGATTTTGAAAAGGCGTTTGATCGTCTGTCACATAGGTTTTTGTTTAGAGTATTAGTGAGAATGGGATTCCCGGGTGATTTTGTAAATGTTGTAAGGATGCTGTATGATGGAGTATATAGTAAGGTTTTGATAAATGGTTGGATGTCTGAGAAGGTGAAAGTATGTTCTGGTGTAAGGCAGGGTTGTCCGTTGTCCCCTATGGCTTTTATATGTGCTATGGAGCCATTATTAGAGATGTTGCGGCGGGATAAGTGTGTTAGAGGGTTAAAAATTCCAGGGAGTGGTGGGAGAGAAGTCAAAGTTTTGGCCTACATGGATGATGTGTGTATTTTGGGAGAGTCTGTGGCTGTTATGAGAAGGGCAAAGTTACTAGTTGGATTGTTTTGTGGAGCGTCTGGGTTTAAGGTGAATTGGGACAAAAGTGAGTATAAATGTTTTGGTAGTATGCAAGGAAGTGAGGATGTGGGTATGAAGAATATTGAAGGTGGTATTCAGGTTTTAGGTGTTAAAATGGATGAAAGATTGGATGGGAGAGAAAGTTGGGATGATGTAGAGAAGAGAGTGTCCAAAAAATTGAGTCTTTGGAGGTTGAGAGATTTGTCTATGGTTGGGAAAGTGCTGGTTGTGAAAAGTGTAATATTGCCTATTTTATTGTATGTGGCAATAGTGTTTCCGCCAAGTTATATGGTTTTAAGGAAGTTAAAAAGAATTTTGTTTGTGTTTTTTTGGGGTACAAAAGTGGAAAGAGTGAGGAGAGAAGTTGTGATGAAGGATGGTAGTAAGGGTGGAATGGGATTTCCAAATCTAGATGTGTATTTGGGGGTGAATGTGGTGTTTGCGGTTAGAAGGATGATGAGAGGAGAAAATAATTTTGCATGTATGTTGAGATATTTAGGTGGGCGTGTGTTATGCAAATTAGGTTGGCTGGAGAGAGATTTGAGAGTGCCTTATGCGTTTGTGTGCCCGAGTTGGTATTTGTATGTGGAAAAGTTTTTGGAGAGTTATAGGTTGATTGGTGTGAGAAAGGAGTTGTTTGAAAGTAAGAAGAATGTGTTTGGGTATGTCGCCGCAAGTGAGGTGGAGTGTCCGATTAATATGGTAAGAGGCCAGGATGTGTCTAAGGTGTGGAAGAGTTTAATGACAGATGGAATAACAAATAGACAGAGAGAGATAGGATGGCAGTGTTTGCATGGAGCCCTACCAGTAAGAGAGTTCCAAAGGAATAGAGGTATTGGAAGGAGTGAAATATGTCCGAGGGAAGATTGTAGTGGGGTTGAAAGTGTGATGCATGTGATTTGGAATTGTGACATGGCTCAGAATGTATGGAGAGGGATAGGTCCGTTGTGTAAGGAGTTGACTGGGATAAATAGGTTCTCATATGAGGTTGTGATGTTTGGTCTTAGTATGATTGGAAGAAAGAATGAAAGGGTGTTGTTTGTGTTGTTGGCGATTGTGAAGGAAGTCTTGTGGGATGTTAGAAATTTATATGTGTTTAAGAGAAAAGATGTGACTGTGGAAGGAAGTTTAAGAATGATTCTGGATAGGTTGTACACCGTTTATTTACGTGATAAAAAGAAATTAGGTGAAATAGATGCAGAGGGGATATGGAAATTTTTGAAGTGGAGACATGTTGTAAGGGTGTAATGGTGATGGTATTTGAATTTGTTTTGAATTTGCTTTGAACAAATAAAGAATGACCTAATGATGAGTTAGACTTCACCATGAGTCAAAAATGACGCATTATCTAAGTGGTGTTTAGTCTAAACCTGAAGGTTTATAAAAAAAAAAAAAAAAAAAAAAAAAAATCTGTTCTTATCAGTTTAATATCTGATACGTCCCCTATCTGGGGACCATATATTAAATGGATTTTTGAGAACGGGGGCCGATTTCGAAGCTTGCTTCCGTCGCCCTATGCATTGACCCGATATGGCAGTATCTTCGGGTACAGTGCACCACCCCCTTACAGGGTTAAAAAGAAAGATTCCTACTTTCATTGCTACCTGCTTGCTGGCTAGCCAGCTAGCCAGCCCTGTGGGCCTTGCTGCTGCTGCTGCTTCTGCTGCTTCTGCTTCTGCTTGTGTCTGGCCGCTGTTGGAGCGTCCAGGCACAGGACTTCTGCTGCTGCTGACTAAATGGCCTCCTTAATTGGATCATTTGAGTAGCCAGCACACCTGTGCAGGTAGGGCATGACATGATAGGCAGCTGCCTTGATAGCGGGTGGGTGCTGAATCTTCCTAATTGACAAAATAAGATTAATGGTTATGAAGAAATATAAAATCTCATCCCTTCCCCAATATCGCGCCACACCCCTACCCCTTAATTCCCTGGTTGAACTTGATGGACATATGTCTTTTTTCGACCGTACTAACTATGTAACTATGTAACATAACATGGGGGGGGGGGGGGGTCTCCTGGCTGTTCACACAGGTGTGTCATTGCTGTACATTGACCATGCATTGCTTCTGTGGTATTGCAAAGGCAAAGACAAATGCTTCCAGCCATCCATTGCACTAATGGATTGGTCATCAGCTGGCTGTCTATGTCCCGCATCAATATAGACCAAAGTACAGAGGGTTAGGCTATGCTATTGTGCACCTACCTGATGCATCAGAAGGTGCGAGGCCCTTGCTAAATTCTGTGCACAGACTTTGAGATCTATACTTTAGACTGTATCTAAACCTGCTCCAACATGGACTGACATTCTGGCCTACTTTCAGCCGATGCGACTTGTCTGTCGCTGAACAGTCGCTTTTTATGTATTCAGCACCTATGTATAATGTTGTAAAAATGCTCTAGAAGCTAAAGTCGCAGAAATGTCACACATATTTGGCCTGCAACTTTCTGTGCGACAAATTCAGACAGGAAAAATCAGTATAAATCCTTAGAAAATTATCCCCCAGTGTCTCCATCTGCTGGCGGTATTGAATAAGCATTGCTGCACTGATGGGGTATGCATTAGACGAAAAAAAAGAAGAAAAAGAAGAATAATACGCCCAGAAAAGAGGCGAAAAGGAGAAAAACGTAAAAAAACGTGAAAAAAAAGTAAGAGGAAGAGAAGGGAAAAAAAGGTGGAAATGGGTTTAAAAGTGATTTCGGCGGAGAAATATATATATATATATATATATATATATATATATATATATACGCGCACACACACACATATATATAAACGTATTCTCCGTTGAGATATTGCAGCCGCTGCTGTGTCCAGGCCCAGGAGCCTTAGCACTGTGCTGTGATGTCACTCAATACCACTGACATCACTAGGTGTAAACAACATCTCTCCTTTGCTGTGTATGTGACTATGGAGCTGTTTGGTGATGTCGTCTATTATGGCCTTCATAGAAGCAACAGGAGATTGTTGCATCCATCTAGAACCCTCAGAACTACAGTGCTATGATGTCACTCACTTCCACAGGCCTTGCAGAGTGTAAACAACAACAACCCAGCTTTGTTGTGTATGTAACCATAGGGATTTGTGATGTCACCTAGAACCTTCACAGCAGCGACAGCTTTATGAGGAGCATCAGCACTGCTCTGCCTGAGCAGAACCATCACCGCCATAGGTTGTCAAATAACCCGGGTTTAACCCACACAGGTAAGTCCAATGGGGTGCAGGCATGTCCTCTATGCTTACAGCTTCCCGTGGGTGTTGGTTTGATACCGTTTGGGGACAGCCAAGGAGGCATCTGCAGGCAACAAAGGTAGGTGTGTGCTTGTGTGTGTGTTTCCTATGCAGATCCTAAGCCCAGTGTCACATGCAAGTAGGAGGAGTAAGAAGGGTTCCTGGCAAATCCGGGTTATGGATTGCATTTAAAAAGGCCCCGTGGGAGTGCAATGGGCCCCTGTCTTGCTGCTTAGCAATAATGGTATGGGTTTAGGTTCTGCTGTGTGTACTGGTGGTTGACTGCCCCCCAGCCCAGAGTGTGCATGGAAAATTGTCTGGCAGCCTCCCTGACAGCAAGCAGTGATAGTGCCCATGAAGGGCACCTTGTTGGGCCCGCCCCTTTCACGGTTATCGCTTCTCGGCCTTTTGGCTAAGATCAAGTGTAGTATCTGTTCTTATCAGTTTAATATCTGATACGTCCCCTATCTGGGGACCATATATTAAATGGATTTTTGAGAACGGGGGCCGATTTCGAAGCTTGCTTCCGTCGCCCTATGCATTGACCCGATATGGCAGTATCTTCGGGTACAGTGCACCACCCCCTTACAGGGTTAAAAAGAAAGATTCCTACTTTCATTGCTACCTGCTTGCTGGCTAGCCAGCTAGCCAGCCCTGTGGGCCTTGCTGCTGCTGCAGCCAAAAAACAAAAGGTGGTGCTGCTGCTGCTTCTGCTGCTTCTGCTTCTGCTTGTGTCTGGCCGCTGTTGGAGCGTCCAGGCACAGGACTTCTGCTGCTGCTGACTAAATGGCCTCCTTAATTGGATCATTTGAGTAGCCAGCACACCTGTGCAGGTAGGGCATGACATGATAGGCAGCTGCCTTGATAGCGGGTGGGTGCTGAATGTTCCTAATTGACAAAATAAGATTAATGCTTATGAAGAAATATAAAATCTCATCCCTTCCCCAATATCGCGCCACACCCCTACCCCTTAATTCCCTGGTTGAACTTGATGGACATATGTCTTTTTTCGACCGTACTAACTATGTAACTATGTAACATAACATGGGGGGGGGGGGGGGGGGTCTCCTGGCTGTTCACACAGGTGTGTCATTGCTGTACATTGACCATGCATTGCTTCTGTGGTATTGCAAAGGCAAAGACAAATGCTTCCAGCCATCCATTGCACTAATGGATTGGTCATCAGCTGGCTGTCTATGTCCCGCATCAATATAGACCAAAGTACAGAGGGTTAGGCTATGCTATTGTGCACCTACCTGATGCATCAGAAGGTGCGAGGCCCTTGCTAAATTCTGTGCACAGACTTTGAGATCTATACTTTAGACTGTATCTAAACCTGCTCCAACATGGACTGACATTCTGGCCTACTTTCAGCCGATGCGACTTGTCTGTCGCTGAACAGTCGCTTTTTATGTATTCAGCACCTATGTATAATGTTGTAAAAATGCTCTAGAAGCTAAAGTCGCAGAAATGTCACACATATTTGGCCTGCAACTTTCTGTGCGACAAATTCAGACAGGAAAAATCAGTATAAATCCTTAGAAAATTATCCCCCAGTGTCTCCATCTGCTGGCGGTATTGAATAAGCATTGCTGCACTGATGGGGTATGCATTAGACGAAAAAAAAGAAGAAAAAGAAGAATAATACGCCCAGAAAAGAGGCGAAAAGGAGAAAAACGTAAAAAAACGTGAAAAAAAAGTAAGAGGAAGAGAAGGGAAAAAAAGGTGGAAATGGGTTTAAAAGTGATTTCGGCGGAGAAATATATATATATATATATATATATATATATATATATATATATATATACGCGCACACACACACATATATATAAACGTATTCTCCGTTGAGATATTGCAGCCGCTGCTGTGTCCAGGCCCAGGAGCCTTAGCACTGTGCTGTGATGTCACTCAATACCACTGACATCACTAGGTGTAAACAACATCTCTCCTTTGCTGTGTATGTGACTATGGAGCTGTTTGGTGATGTCGTCTATTATGGCCTTCATAGAAGCAACAGGAGATTGTTGCATCCATCTAGAACCCTCAGAACTACAGTGCTATGATGTCACTCACTTCCACAGGCCTTGCAGAGTGTAAACAACAACAACCCAGCTTTGTTGTGTATGTAACCATAGGGATTTGTGATGTCACCTAGAACCTTCACAGCAGCGACAGCTTTATGAGGAGCATCAGCACTGCTCTGCCTGAGCAGAACCATCACCGCCATAGGTTGTCAAATAACCCGGGTTTAACCCACACAGGTAAGTCCAATGGGGTGCAGGCATGTCCTCTATGCTTACAGCTTCCCGTGGGTGTTGGTTTGATACCGTTTGGGGACAGCCAAGGAGGCATCTGCAGGCAACAAAGGTAGGTGTGTGCTTGTGTGTGTGTTTCCTATGCAGATCCTAAGCCCAGTGTCACATGCAAGTAGGAGGAGTAAGAAGGGTTCCTGGCAAATCCGGGTTATGGATTGCATTTAAAAAGGCCCCGTGGGAGTGCAATGGGCCCCTGTCTTGCTGCTTAGCAATAATGGTATGGGTTTAGGTTCTGCTGTGTGTACTGGTGGTTGACTGCCCCCCAGCCCAGAGTGTGCATGGAAAATTGTCTGGCAGCCTCCCTGACAGCAAGCAGTGATAGTGCCCATGAAGGGCACCTTGTTGGGCCCGCCCCTTTCACGGTTATTGCTTCTCGGCCTTTTGGCTAAGATCAAGTGTAGTATCTGTTCTTATCAGTTTAATATCTGATACGTCCCCTATCTGGGGACCATATATTAAATGGATTTTTGAGAACGGGGGCCGATTTCGAAGCTTGCTTCCGTCGCCCTATGCATTGACCCGATATGGCAGTATCTTCGGGTACAGTGCACCACCCCCTTACAGGGTTAAAAAGAAAGATTCCTACTTTCATTGCTACCTGCTTGCTGGCTAGCCAGCTAGCCAGCCCTGTGGGCCTTGCTGCTGCTGCAGCCAAAAAACAAAAGGTGGTGCTGCTGCTGCTTCTGCTGCTTCTGCTTCTGCTTGTGTCTGGCCGCTGTTGGAGCGTCCAGGCACAGGACTTCTGCTGCTGCTGACTAAATGGCCTCCTTAATTGGATCATTTGAGTAGCCAGCACACCTGTGCAGGTAGGGCATGACATGATAGGCAGCTGCCTTGATAGCGGGTGGGTGCTGAATGTTCCTAATTGACAAAATAAGATTAATGCTTATGAAGAAATATAAAATCTCATCCCTTCCCCAATATCGCGCCACACCCCTACCCCTTAATTCCCTGGTTGAACTTGATGGACATATGTCTTTTTTCGACCGTACTAACTATGTAACTATGTAACATAACATGGGGGGGGGGGGTCTCCTGGCTGTTCACACAGGTGTGTCATTGCTGTACATTGACCATGCATTGCTTCTGTGGTATTGCAAAGGCAAAGACAAATGCTTCCAGCCATCCATTGCACTAATGGATTGGTCATCAGCTGGCTGTCTATGTCCCGCATCAATATAGACCAAAGTACAGAGGGTTAGGCTATGCTATTGTGCACCTACCTGATGCATCAGAAGGTGCGAGGCCCTTGCTAAATTCTGTGCACAGACTTTGAGATCTATACTTTAGACTGTATCTAAACCTGCTCCAACATGGACTGACATTCTGGCCTACTTTCAGCCGATGCGACTTGTCTGTCGCTGAACAGTCGCTTTTTATGTATTCAGCACCTATGTATAATGTTGTAAAAATGCTCTAGAAGCTAAAGTCGCAGAAATGTCACACATATTTGGCCTGCAACTTTCTGTGCGACAAATTCAGACAGGAAAAATCAGTATAAATCCTTAGAAAATTATCCCCCAGTGTCTCCATCTGCTGGCGGTATTGAATAAGCATTGCTGCACTGATGGGGTATGCATTAGACGAAAAAAAAGAAGAAAAAGAAGAATAATACGCCCAGAAAAGAGGCGAAAAGGAGAAAAACGTAAAAAAACGTGAAAAAAAAGTAAGAGGAAGAGAAGGGAAAAAAAGGTGGAAATGGGTTTAAAAGTGATTTCGGCGGAGAAATATATATATATATATATATATATATATATATATATATATACGCGCACACACACACATATATATAAACGTATTCTCCGTTGAGATATTGCAGCCGCTGCTGTGTCCAGGCCCAGGAGCCTTAGCACTGTGCTGTGATGTCACTCAATACCACTGACATCACTAGGTGTAAACAACATCTCTCCTTTGCTGTGTATGTGACTATGGAGCTGTTTGGTGATGTCGTCTATTATGGCCTTCATAGAAGCAACAGGAGATTGTTGCATCCATCTAGAACCCTCAGAACTACAGTGCTATGATGTCACTCACTTCCACAGGCCTTGCAGAGTGTAAACAACAACAACCCAGCTTTGTTGTGTATGTAACCATAGGGATTTGTGATGTCACCTAGAACCTTCACAGCAGCGACAGCTTTATGAGGAGCATCAGCACTGCTCTGCCTGAGCAGAACCATCACCGCCATAGGTTGTCAAATAACCCGGGTTTAACCCACACAGGTAAGTCCAATGGGGTGCAGGCATGTCCTCTATGCTTACAGCTTCCCGTGGGTGTTGGTTTGATACCGTTTGGGGACAGCCAAGGAGGCATCTGCAGGCAACAAAGGTAGGTGTGTGCTTGTGTGTGTGTTTCCTATGCAGATCCTAAGCCCAGTGTCACATGCAAGTAGGAGGAGTAAGAAGGGTTCCTGGCAAATCCGGGTTATGGATTGCATTTAAAAAGGCCCCGTGGGAGTGCAATGGGCCCCTGTCTTGCTGCTTAGCAATAATGGTATGGGTTTAGGTTCTGCTGTGTGTACTGGTGGTTGACTGCCCCCCAGCCCAGAGTGTGCATGGAAAATTGTCTGGCAGCCTCCCTGACAGCAAGCAGTGATAGTGCCCATGAAGGGCACCTTGTTGGGCCCGCCCCTTTCACGGTTATCGCTTCTCGGCTTTTTGGCTAAGATCAAGTGTAGTATCTGTTCTTATCAGTTTAATATCTGATACGTCCCCTATCTGGGGACCATATATTAAATGGATTTTTGAGAACGGGGGCCGATTTCGAAGCTTGCTTCCGTCGCCCTATGCATTGACCCGATATGGCAGTATCTTCGGGTACAGTGCACCACCCCCTTACAGGGTTAAAAAGAAAGATTCCTACTTTCATTGCTACCTGCTTGCTGGCTAGCCAGCTAGCCAGCCCTGTGGGCCTTGCTGCTGCTGCAGCCAAAAAACAAAAGGTGGTGCTGCTGCTGCTTCTGCTGCTTCTGCTTCTGCCTGGCCGCTGTTGGAGCGTCCAGGCACAGGACTTCTGCTGCTGCTGACTAAATGGCCTCCTTAATTGGATCATTTGAGTAGCCAGCACACCTGTGCAGGTAGGGCATGACATGATAGGCAGCTGCCTTGATAGCGGGTGGGTGCTGAATGTTCCTAATTGACAAAATAAGATTAATGCTTATGAAGAAATATAAAATCTCATCCCTTCCCCAATATCGCGCCACACCCCTACCCCTTAATTCCCTGGTTGAACTTGATGGACATATGTCTTTTTTCGACCGTACTAACTATGTAACTATGTAACATAACATGGGGGGGGGGGGGGGGGGGGTCTCCTGGCTGTTCACACAGGTGTGTCATTGCTGTACATTGACCATGCATTGCTTCTGTGGTATTGCAAAGGCAAAGACAAATGCTTCCAGCCATCCATTGCACTAATGGATTGGTCATCAGCTGGCTGTCTATGTCCCGCATCAATATAGACCAAAGTACAGAGGGTTAGGCTATGCTATTGTGCACCTACCTGATGCATCAGAAGGTGCGAGGCCCTTGCTAAATTCTGTGCACAGACTTTGAGATCTATACTTTAGACTGTATCTAAACCTGCTCCAACATGGACTGACATTCTGGCCTACTTTCAGCCGATGTGACTTGTCTGTCGCTGAACAGTCGCTTTTTATGTATTCAGCACCTATGTATAATGTTGTAAAAATGCTCTAGAAGCTAAAGTCGCAGAAATGTCACACATATTTGGCCTGCAACTTTCTGTGCGACAAATTCAGACAGGAAAAATCAGTATAAATCCTTAGAAAATTATCCCCCAGTGTCTCCATCTGCTGGCGGTATTGAATAAGCATTGCTGCACTGATGGGGTATGCATTAGACGAAAAAAAAGAAGAAAAAGAAGAATAATACGCCCAGAAAAGAGGCGAAAAGGAGAAAAACGTAAAAAAACTTGAAAAAAAAGTAAGAGGAAGAGAAGGGAAAAAAAGGTGGAAATGGGTTTAAAAGTGATTTCGGCGGAGAAATATATATATATATATATATATATATATATATATATACGCGCACACACACACATATATATAAACGTATTCTCCGTTGAGATATTGCAGCCGCTGCTGTGTCCAGGCCCAGGAGCCTTAGCACTGTGCTGTGATGTCACTCAATACCACTGACATCACTAGGTGTAAACAACATCTCTCCTTTGCTGTGTATGTGACTATGGAGCTGTTTGGTGATGTCGTCTATTATGGCCTTCATAGAAGCAACAGGAGATTGTTGCATCCATCTAGAACCCTCAGAACTACAGTGCTATGATGTCACTCACTTCCACAGGCCTTGCAGAGTGTAAACAACAACAACCCAGCTTTGTTGTGTATGTAACCATAGGGATTTGTGATGTCACCTAGAACCTTCACAGCAGCGACAGCTTTATGAGGAGCATCAGCACTGCTCTGCCTGAGCAGAACCATCACCGCCATAGGTTGTCAAATAACCCGGGTTTAACCCACACAGGTAAGTCCAATGGGGTGCAGGCATGTCCTCTATGCTTACAGCTTCCCGTGGGTGTTGGTTTGATACCGTTTGGGGACAGCCAAGGAGGCATCTGCAGGCAACAAAGGTAGGTGTGTGCTTGTGTGTGTGTTTCCTATGCAGATCCTAAGCCCAGTGTCACATGCAAGTAGGAGGAGTAAGAAGGGTTCCTGGCAAATCCGGGTTATGGATTGCATTTAAAAAGGCCCCGTGGGAGTGCAATGGGCCCCTGTCTTGCTGCTTAGCAATAATGGTATGGGTTTAGGTTCTGCTGTGTGTACTGGTGGTTGACTGCCCCCCAGCCCAGAGTGTGCATGGAAAATTGTCTGGCAGCCTCCCTGACAGCAAGCAGTGATAGTGCCCATGAAGGGCACCTTGTTGGGCCCGCCCCTTTCACGGTTATCGCTTCTCGGCCTTTTGGCTAAGATCAAGTGTAGTATCTGTTCTTATCAGTTTAATATCTGATACGTCCCCTATCTGGGGACCATATATTAAATGGATTTTTGAGAACGGGGGCCGATTTCGAAGCTTGCTTCCGTCGCCCTATGCATTGACCCGATATGGCAGTATCTTCGGGTACAGTGCACCACCCCCTTACAGGGTTAAAAAGAAAGATTCCTACTTTCATTGCTACCTGCTTGCTAGCTAGCCAGCCCTGTGGGCCTTGCTGCTGCTGCAGCCAAAAAACAAAAGGTGGTGCTGCTGCTGCTTCTGCTGCTTCTGCTTCTGCTTGTGTCTGGCCGCTGTTGGAGCGTCCAGGCACAGGACTTCTGCTGCTGCTGACTAAATGGCCTCCTTAATTGGATCATTTGAGTAGCCAGCACACCTGTGCAGGTAGGGCATGACATGATAGGCAGCTGCCTTGATAGCGGGTGGGTGCTGAATGTTCCTAATTGACAAAATAAGATTAATGCTTATGAAGAAATATAAAATCTCATCCCTTCCCCAATATCGCGCCACACCCCTACCCCTTAATTCCCTGGTTGAACTTGATGGACATATGTCTTTTTTCGACCGTACTAACTATGTAACTATGTAACATAACATGGGGGGGGGGGGGGGTCTCCTGGCTGTTCACACAGGTGTGTCATTGCTGTACATTGACCATGCATTGCTTCTGTGGTATTGCAAAGGCAAAGACAAATGCTTCCAGCCATCCATTGCACTAATGGATTGGTCATCAGCTGGCTGTCTATGTCCCGCATCAATATAGACCAAAGTACAGAGGGTTAGGCTATGCTATTGTGCACCTACCTGATGCATCAGAAGGTGCGAGGCCCTTGCTAAATTCTGTGCACAGACTTTGAGATCTATACTTTAGACTGTATCTAAACCTGCTCCAACATGGACTGACATTCTGGCCTACTTTCAGCCGATGCGACTTGTCTGTCGCTGAACAGTCGCTTTTTATGTATTCAGCACCTATGTATAATGTTGTAAAAATGCTCTAGAAGCTAAAGTCGCAGAAATGTCACACATATTTGGCCTGCAACTTTCTGTGCGACAAATTCAGACAGGAAAAATCAGTATAAATCCTTAGAAGATTATCCCCCAGTGTCTCCATCTGCTGGCGGTATTGAATAAGCATTGCTGCACTGATGGGGTATGCATTAGACGAAAAAAAAGAAGAAAAAGAAGAATAATACGCCCAGAAAAGAGGCGAAAAGGAGAAAAACGTAAAAAAACGTGAAAAAAAAGTAAGAGGAAGAGAAGGGAAAAAAAGGTGGAAATGGGTTTAAAAGTGATTTCGGCGGAGAAATATATATATATATATATATATATATATATATATATATATATATATATACGCGCACACACACACATATATAAACGTATTCTCCGTTGAGATATTGCAGCCGCTGCTGTGTCCAGGCCCAGGAGCCTTAGCACTGTGCTGTGATGTCACTCAATACCACTGACATCACTAGGTGTAAACAACATCTCTCCTTTGCTGTGTATGTGACTATGGAGCTGTTTGGTGATGTCGTCTATTATGGCCTTCATAGAAGCAACAGGAGATTGTTGCATCCATCTAGAACCCTCAGAACTACAGTGCTATGATGTCACTCACTTCCACAGGCCTTGCAGAGTGTAAACAACAACAACCCAGCTTTGTTGTGTATGTAACCATAGGGATTTGTGATGTCACCTAGAACCTTCACAGCAGCGACAGCTTTATGAGGAGCATCAGCACTGCTCTGCCTGAGCAGAACCATCACCGCCATAGGTTGTCAAATAACCCGGGTTTAACCCACACAGGTAAGTCCAATGGGGTGCAGGCATGTCCTCTATGCTTACAGCTTCCCGTGGGTGTTGGTTTGATACCGTTTGGGGACAGCCAAGGAGGCATCTGCAGGCAACAAAGGTAGGTGTGTGCTTGTGTGTGTGTTTCCTATGCAGATCCTAAGCCCAGTGTCACATGCAAGTAGGAGGAGTAAGAAGGGTTCCTGGCAAATCCGGGTTATGGATTGCATTTAAAAAGGCCCCGTGGGAGTGCAATGGGCCCCTGTCTTGCTGCTTAGCAATAATGGTATGGGTTTAGGTTCTGCTGTGTGTACTGGTGGTTGACTGCCCCCCAGCCCAGAGTGTGCATGGAAAATTGTCTGGCAGCCTCCCTGACAGCAAGCAGTGATAGTGCCCATGAAGGGCACCTTGTTGGGCCCGCCCCTTTCACGGTTATCGCTTCTCGGCCTTTTGGCTAAGATCAAGTGTAGTATCTGTTCTTATCAGTTTAATATCTGATACGTCCCCTATCTGGGGACCATATATTAAATGGATTTTTGAGAACGGGGCCGATTTCGAAGCTTGCTTCCGTCGCCCTATGCATTGACCCGATATGGCAGTATCTTCGGGTACAGTGCACCACCCCCTTACAGGGTTAAAAAGAAAGATTCCTACTTTCATTGCTACCTGCTTGCTGGCTAGCCAGCTAGCCAGCCCTGTGGGCCTTGCTGCTGCTGCAGCCAAAAAACAAAAGGTGATGCTGCTGCTGCTTCTGCTGCTTCTGCTTCTGCTTGTGTCTGGCAGCTGTTGGAGCGTCCAGGCACAGGACTTCTGCTGCTGCTGACTAAATGGCCTCCTTAATTGGATCATTTGAGTAGCCAGCACACCTGTGCAGGTAGGGCATGACATGATAGGCAGCTGCCTTGATAGCGGGTGGGTGCTGAATGTTCCTAATTGACAAAATAAGATTAATGCTTATGAAGAAATATAAAATCTCATCCCTTCCCCAATATCGCGCCACACCCCTACCCCTTAATTCCCTGGTTGAACTTGATGGACATATGTCTTTTTTCGACCGTACTAACTATGTAACTATGTAACATAACATGGGGGGGGGGGGGGTCTCCTGGCTGTTCACACAGGTGTGTCATTGCTGTACATTGACCATGCATTGCTTCTGTGGTATTGCAAAGGCAAAGACAAATGCTTCCAGCCATCCATTGCACTAATGGATTGGTCATCAGCTGGCTGTCTATGTCCCGCATCAATATAGACCAAAGTACAGAGGGTTAGGCTATGCTATTGTGCACCTACCTGATGCATCAGAAGGTGCGAGGCCCTTGCTAAATTCTGTGCACAGACTTTGAGATCTATACTTTAGACTGTATCTAAACCTGCTCCAACATGGACTGACATTCTGGCCTACTTTCAGCCGATGCGACTTGTCTGTCGCTGAACAGTCGCTTTTTATGTATTCAGCACCTATGTATAATGTTGTAAAAATGCTCTAGAAGCTAAAGTCGCAGAAATGTCACACATATTTGGCCTGCAACTTTCTGTGCGACAAATTCAGACAGGAAAAATCAGTATAAATCCTTAGAAAATTATCCCCCAGTGTCTCCATCTGCTGGCGGTATTGAATAAGCATTGCTGCACTGATGGGGTATGCATTAGACGAAAAAAAAGAAGAAAAAGAAGAATAATACGCCCAGAAAAGAGGCGAAAAGGAGAAAAACGTAAAAAAACGTGAAAAAAAAGTAAGAGGAAGAGAAGGGAAAAAAAGGTGGAAATGGGTTTAAAAGTGATTTCGGCGGAGAAATATATATATATATATATATATATATATATATATATATATATATATACGCGCACACACACACATATATATAAACGTATTCTCCGTTGAGATATTGCAGCCGCTGCTGTGTCCAGGCCCAGGAGCCTTAGCACTGTGCTGTGATGTCACTCAATACCACTGACATCACTAGGTGTAAACAACATCTCTCCTTTGCTGTGTATGTGACTATGGAGCTGTTTGGTGATGTCGTCTATTATGGCCTTCATAGAAGCAACAGGAGATTGTTGCATCCATCTAGAACCCTCAGAACTACAGTGCTATGATGTCACTCACTTCCACAGGCCTTGCAGAGTGTAAACAACAACAACCCAGCTTTGTTGTGTATGTAACCATAAGGATTTGTGATGTCACCTAGAACCTTCACAGCAGCGACAGCTTTATGAGGAGCATCAGCACTGCTCTGCCTGAGCAGAACCATCACCGCCATAGGTTGTCAAATAACCCGGGTTTAACCCACACAGGTAAGTCCAATGGGGTGCAGGCATGTCCTCTATGCTTACAGCTTCCCGTGGGTGTTGGTTTGATACCGTTTGGGGACAGCCAAGGAGGCATCTGCAGGAAACAAAGGTAGGTGTGTGCTTGTGTGTGTGTTTCCTATGCAGATCCTAAGCCCAGTGTCACATGCAAGTAGGAGGAGTAAGAAGGGTTCCTGGCAAATCCGGGTTATGGATTGCATTTAAAAAGGCCCCGTGGGAGTGCAATGGGCCCCTGTCTTGCTGCTTAGCAATAATGGTATGGGTTTAGGTTCTGCTGTGTGTACTGGTGGTTGACTGCCCCCCAGCCCAGAGTGTGCATGGAAAATTGTCTGGCAGCCTCCCTGACAGCAAGCAGTGATAGTGCCCATGAAGGGCACCTTGTTGGGCCCGCCCCTTTCACGGTTATCGCTTCTCGGCCTTTTGGCTAAGATCAAGTGTAGTATCTGTTCTTATCAGTTTAATATCTGATACGTCCCCTATCTGGGGACCATATATTAAATGGATTTTTGAGAACGGGGGCCGATTTCGAAGCTTGCTTCCGTCGCCCTATGCATTGACCCGATATGGCAGTATCTTCGGGTACAGTGCACCACCCCCTTACAGGGTTAAAAAGAAAGATTCCTACTTTCATTGCTACCTGCTTGCTGGCTAGCCAGCTAGCCAGCCCTGTGGGCCTTGCTGCTGCTGCTGCAGCCAAAAAACAAAAGGTGGTGCTGCTGCTGCTTCTGCTTCTGCTTGTGTCTGGCCGCTGTTGGAGCGTCCAGGCACAGGACTTCTGCTGCTGCTGACTAAATGGCCTCCTTAATTGGATCATTTGAGTAGCCAGCACACCTGTGCAGGTAGGGCATGACATGATAGGCAGCTGCCTTGATAGCGGGTGGGTGCTGAATGTTCCTAATTGACAAAATAAGATTAATGCTTATGAAGAAATATAAAATCTCATCCCTTCCCCAATATCGCGCCACACCCCTACCCCTTAATTCCCTGGTTGAACTTGATGGACATATGTCTTTTTTCGACCGTACTAACTATGTAACTATGTAACATAACATGGGGGGGGGGGGGGGTCTCCTGGCTGTTCACACAGGTGTGTCATTGCTGTACATTGACCATGCATTGCTTCTGTGGTATTGCAAAGGCAAAGACAAATGCTTCCAGCCATCCATTGCACTAATGGATTGGTCATCAGCTGGCTGTCTATGTCCCGCATCAATATAGACCAAAGTACAGAGGGTTAGGCTATGCTATTGTGCACCTACCTGATGCATCAGAAGGTGCGAGGCCCTTGCTAAATTCTGTGCACAGACTTTGAGATCTATACTTTAGACTGTATCTAAACCTGCTCCAACATGGACTGACATTCTGGCCTACTTTCAGCCGATGCGACTTGTCTGTCGCTGAACAGTCGCTTTTTATGTATTCAGCACCTATGTATAATGTTGTAAAAATGCTCTAGAAGCTAAAGTCGCAGAAATGTCACACATATTTGGCCTGCAACTTTCTGTGCGACAAATTCAGACAGGAAAAATCAGTATAAATCCTTAGAAAATTATCCCCCAGTGTCTCCATCTGCTGGCGGTATTGAATAAGCATTGCTGCACTGATGGGGTATGCATTAGACGAAAAAAAAGAAGAAAAAGAAGAATAATACGCCCAGAAAAGAGGCGAAAAGGAGAAAAACGTAAAAAAACGTGAAAAAAAAGTAAGAGGAAGAGAAGGGAAAAAAAGGTGGAAATGGGTTTAAAAGTGATTTCGGCGGAGAAATATATATATATATATATATATATATATATATATATATATATATATATATATATACGCGCACACACACACATATATATAAACGTATTCTCCGTTGAGATATTGCAGCCGCTGCTGTGTCCAGGCCCAGGAGCCTTAGCACTGTGCTGTGATGTCACTCAATACCACTGACATCACTAGGTGTAAACAACATCTCTCCTTTGCTGTGTATGTGACTATGGAGCTGTTTGGTGATGTTGTCTATTATGGCCTTCATAGAAGCAACAGGAGATTGTTGCATCCATCTAGAACCCTCAGAACTACAGTGCTATGATGTCACTCACTTCCACAGGCCTTGCAGAGTGTAAACAACAACAACCCAGCTTTGTTGTGTATGTAACCATAGGGATTTGTGATGTCACCTAGAACCTTCACAGCAGCGACAGCTTTATGAGGAGCATCAGCACTGCTCTGCCTGAGCAGAACCATCACCGCCATAGGTTGTCAAATAACCCGGGTTTAACCCACACAGGTAAGTCCAATGGGGTGCAGGCATGTCCTCTATGCTTACAGCTTCCCGTGGGTGTTGGTTTGATACCGTTTGGGGACAGCCAAGGAGGCATCTGCAGGCAACAAAGGTAGGTGTGTGCTTGTGTGTGTGTTTCCTATGCAGATCCTAAGCCCAGTGTCACATGCAAGTAGGAGGAGTAAGAAGGGTTCCTGGCAAATCCGGGTTATGGATTGCATTTAAAAAGGCCCCGTGGGAGTGCAATGGGCCCCTGTCTTGCTGCTTAGCAATAATGGTATGGGTTTAGGTTCTGCTGTGTGTACTGGTGGTTGACTGCCCCCCAGCCCAGAGTGTGCATGGAAAATTGTCTGGCAGCCTCCCTGACAGCAAGCAGTGATAGTGCCCATGAAGGGCACCTTGTTGGGCCCGCCCCTTTCACGGTTATCGCTTCTCGGCCTTTTGGCTAAGATCAAGTGTAGTATCTGTTCTTATCAGTTTAATATCTGATACGTCCCCTATCTGGGGACCATATATTAAATGGATTTTTGAGAACGGGGGCCGATTTCGAAGCTTGCTTCCGTCGCCCTATGCATTGACCCGATATGGCAGTATCTTCGGGTACAGTGCACCACCCCCTTACAGGGTTAAAAAGAAAGATTCCTACTTTCATTGCTACCTGCTTGCTGGCTAGCCAGCTAGCCAGCCCTGTGGGCCTTGCTGCTGCTGCAGCCAAAAAACAAAAGGTGGTGCTGCTGCTGCTTCTGCTGCTTCTGCTTCTGCTTGTGTCTGGCCGCTGTTGGAGCGTCCAGGCACAGGACTTCTGCTGCTGCTGACTAAATGGCCTCCTTAATTGGATCATTTGAGTAGCCAGCACACCTGTGCAGGTAGGGCATGACATGATAGGCAGCTGCCTTGATAGCGGGTGGGTGCTGAATGTTCCTAATTGACAAAATAAGATTAATGCTTATGAAGAAATATAAAATCTCATCCCTTCCCCAATATCGCGCCACACCCCTACCCCTTAATTCCCTGGTTGAACTTGATGGACATATGTCTTTTTTCGACCGTACTAACTATGTAACTATGTAACATAACATGGGGGGGGGGGGGGGGTCTCCTGGCTGTTCACACAGGTGTGTCATTGCTGTACATTGACCATGCATTGCTTCTGTGGTATTGCAAAGGCAAAGACAAATGCTTCCAGCCATCCATTGCACTAATGGATTGGTCATCAGCTGGCTGTCTATGTCCCGCATCAATATAGACCAAAGTACAGAGGGTTAGGCTATGCTATTGTGCACCTACCTGATGCATCAGAAGGTGCGAGGCCCTTGCTAAATTCTGTGCACAGACTTTGAGATCTATACTTTAGACTGTATCTAAACCTGCTCCAACATGGACTGACATTCTGGCCTACTTTCAGCCGATGCGACTTGTCTGTCGCTGAACAGTCGCTTTTTATGTATTCAGCACCTATGTATAATGTTGTAAAAATGCTCTAGAAGCTAAAGTCGCAGAAATGTCACACATATTTGGCCTGCAACTTTCTGTGCGACAAATTCAGACAGGAAAAATCAGTATAAATCCTTAGAAAATTATCCCCCAGTGTCTCCATCTGCTGGCGGTATTGAATAAGCATTGCTGCACTGATGGGGTATGCATTAGACGAAAAAAAAGAAGAAAAAGAAGAATAATACGCCCAGAAAAGAGGCAAAAAGGAGAAAAACGTAAAAAAACGTGAAAAAAAAGTAAGAGGAAGAGAAGGGAAAAAAAGGTGGAAATGGGTTTAAAAGTGATTTCGGCGGAGAAATATATATATATATATATATATATATATATATATATATATATATATACGCGCACACACACACATATATATAAACGTATTCTCCGTTGAGATATTGCAGCCGCTGCTGTGTCCAGGCCCAGGAGCCTTAGCACTGTGCTGTGATGTCACTCAATACCACTGACATCACTAGGTGTAAACAACATCTCTCCTTTGCTGTGTATGTGACTATGGAGCTGTTTGGTGATGTCGTCTATTATGGCCTTCATAGAAGCAACAGGAGATTGTTGCATCCATCTAGAACCCTCAGAACTACAGTGCTATGATGTCACTCACTTCCACAGGCCTTGCAGAGTGTAAACAACAACAACCCAGCTTTGTTGTGTATGTAACCATAGGGATTTGTGATGTCACCTAGAACCTTCACAGCAGCGACAGCTTTATGAGGAGCATCAGCACTGCTCTGCCTGAGCAGAACCATCACCGCCATAGGTTGTCAAATAACCCGGGTTTAACCCACACAGGTAAGTCCAATGGGGTGCAGGCATGTCCTCTATGCTTACAGCTTCCCGTGGGTGTTGGTTTGATACCGTTTGGGGACAGCCAAGGAGGCATCTGCAGGCAACAAAGGTAGGTGTGTGCTTGTGTGTGTGTTTCCTATGCAGATCCTAAGCCCAGTGTCACATGCAAGTAGGAGGAGTAAGAAGGGTTCCTGGCAAATCCGGGTTATGGATTGCATTTAAAAAGGCCCCGTGGGAGTGCAATGGGCCCCTGTCTTGCTGCTTAGCAATAATGGTATGGGTTTAGGTTCTGCTGTGTGTACTGGTGGTTGACTGCCCCCCAGCCCAGAGTGTGCATGGAAAATTGTCTGGCAGCCTCCCTGACAGCAAGCAGTGATAGTGCCCATGAAGGGCACCTTGTTGGGCCCGCCCCTTTCACGGTTATCGCTTCTCGGCCTTTTGGCTAAGATCAAGTGTAGTATCTGTTCTTATCAGTTTAATATCTGATACGTCCCCTATCTGGGGACCATATATTAAATGGATTTTTGAGAACGGGGGCCGATTTCGAAGCTTGCTTCCGTCGCCCTATGCATTGACCCGATATGGCAGTATCTTCGGGTACAGTGCACCACCCCCTTACAGGGTTAAAAAGAAAGATTCCTACTTTCATTGCTACCTGCTTGCTGGCTAGCCAGCTAGCCAGCCCTGTGGGCCTTGCTGCTGCTGCAGCCAAAAAACAAAAGGTGGTGCTGCTGCTGCTTCTGCTGCTTCTGCTTCTGCTTGTGTCTGGCCGCTGTTGGAGCATCCAGGCACAGGACTTCTGCTGCTGCTGACTAAATGGCCTCCTTAATTGGATCATTTGAGTAGCCAGCACACCTGTGCAGGTAGGGCATGACATGATAGGCAGCTGCCTTGATAGCGGGTGGGTGCTGAATGTTCCTAATTGACAAAATAAGATTAATGCTTATGAAGAAATATAAAATCTCATCCCTTCCCCAATATCGCGCCACACCCCTACCCCTTAATTCCCTGGTTGAACTTGATGGACATATGTCTTTTTTCGACCGTACTAACTATGTAACTATGTAACATAACATGGGGGGGGGGGGGGTCTCCTGGCTGTTCACACAGGTGTGTCATTGCTGTACATTGACCATGCATTGCTTCTGTGGTATTGCAAAGGCAAAGACAAATGCTTCCAGCCATCCATTGCACTAATGGATTGGTCATCAGCTGGCTGTCTATGTCCCGCATCAATATAGACCAAAGTACAGAGGGTTAGGCTATGCTATTGTGCACCTACCTGATGCATCAGAAGGTGCGAGGCCCTTGCTAAATTCTGTGCACAGACTTTGAGATCTATACTTTAGACTGTATCTAAACCTGCTCCAACATGGACTGACATTCTGGCCTACTTTCAGCCGATGCGACTTGTCTGTCGCTGAACAGTCGCTTTTTATGTATTCAGCACCTATGTATAATGTTGTAAAAATGCTCTAGAAGCTAAAGTCGCAGAAATGTCACACATATTTGGCCTGCAACTTTCTGTGCGACAAATTCAGACAGGAAAAATCAGTATAAATCCTTAGAAAATTATCCCCCAGTGTCTCCATCTGCTGGCGGTATTGAATAAGCATTGCTGCACTGATGGGGTATGCATTAGACGAAAAAAAAGAAGAAAAAGAAGAATAATACGCCCAGAAAAGAGGCGAAAAGGAGAAAAACGTAAAAAAACGTGAAAAAAAAGTAAGAGGAAGAGAAGGGAAAAAAAGGTGGAAATGGGTTTAAAAGTGATTTCGGCGGAGAAATATATATATATATATATATATATATATATATATATATATATATATACGCGCACACACACACATATATATAAACGTATTCTCCGTTGAGATATTGCAGCCGCTGCTGTGTCCAGGCCCAGGAGCCTTAGCACTGTGCTGTGATGTCACTCAATACCACTGACATCACTAGGTGTAAACAACATCTCTCCTTTGCTGTGTATGTGACTATGGAGCTGTAGGGATTTGTGATGTCACCTAGAACCTTCACAGCAGCGACAGCTTTATGAGGAGCATCAGCACTGCTCTGCCTGAGCAGAACCATCACCGCCATAGGTTGTCAAATAACCCGGGTTTAACCCACACAGGTAAGTCCAATGGGGTGCAGGCATGTCCTCTATGCTTACAGCTTCCCGTGGGTGTTGGTTTGATACCGTTTGGGGACAGCCAAGGAGGCATCTGCAGGCAACAAAGGTAGGTGTGTGCTTGTGTGTGTGTTTCCTATGCAGATCCTAAGCCCAGTGTCACATGCAAGTAGGAGGAGTAAGAAGGGTTCCTGGCAAATCCGGGTTATGGATTGCATTTAAAAAGGCCCCGTGGGAGTGCAATGGGCCCCTGTCTTGCTGCTTAGCAATAATGGTATGGGTTTAGGTTCTGCTGTGTGTACTGGTGGTTGACTGCCCCCCAGCCCAGAGTGTGTATGGAAAATTGTCTGGCAGCCTCCCTGACAGCAAGCAGTGATAGTGCCCATGAAGGGCACCTTGTTGGGCCCGCCCCTTTCACGGTTATCGCTTCTCGGCCTTTTGGCTAAGATCAAGTGTAGTATCTGCATTTGGTCTGGTCGGAAGGTGTCTGTGGTACCCCGCTTCTCGGCCTTGGGGGATTGTCTCTCCTTACGGAGGGACTTCACCCCCTTGCTGCTATTGGGGAGCGGGCTTAGTCCACGGACAACGGGTTGCGATCCCCCTGTCTCTGGGACCTTGTGTCTCAGAAGGCATTTTCGGTACGTTGAGCGTTACCTGTAGCTTCGGAAGCACCTAGGGTACCCCCGACCTCTGCCTTGGGTAAGGGTTCCGCTTTTATAGCGGGATTCCGAGCCCCTGCTGCTATTGGGGAAGGGGCTTAGTCCCTGGGTGTGGAAGATGCCGTTCTCCTGGGCTTTCCCCTCTGGGGAAATGTCGATGCGAAATACCATCCGCATAGAGGTGTCGGAGAGCCATCGTCAGTTGAAGAACCTCCGCTTCATTGCGGAGGTGATTCTTCTTGACTACTTCCGCCTCAATAGGGAGGACATCCTGTGTCTAAATGACCAGGAAAGCCGTGGCCTGTATACCGTCACCTTCACGGCCACGGCGTGTTGCGATAACATCTATGCAACCTTGTCTGGTGCGGACCAGAGGGACGATCGACTCGACGGTCTTTCGTTCCAGTTCCTCTATGGTGAGGAACATATACCGTTGGTGGTGGCTATGCACAGCCCTCATGTGACCACGGAGGATATAGCCACTTTTCTTCGGCGATACTGCGAAGAGGTGCGATTCGCAAACAAAATCTTGAACTCCGTGCGGTTCTGGAACGGCAAGAGGAAGTTCTGGGTCAAGCTCCGTAAGGATCCCGGTGGTATTGGGGGTCTTTGCCATCCGCCCCCAAATTTTGCCATCGGGAGAGTTCGGGGCTTCCTGTTCTATCCTCAAATGCCTATGTATTGCCGAAATTGCTTGAGGTTTGGCCACACCCAGGAGACCTGCGGCGCGGAGCGTGTGATTCGCTGCAATAGGTGTGGCCAAGAAGGTCACATAGCCTCAAGATGTAGCCATACGATAAGGTGCAACCTCTGCGGAGAGGAAAATCACGATTTTAATTCCTGTCCCCATAAAGCAAAAACTACGATGGGTGGGTCAAGGCTGGGCCCACCCAAAGAGGGGACAGGACAAAAGACGTCCTTTTTTAAGATGCCCAAACCCCAGATGGCAGGTACTGATGGGTCCAGGCCCAAGACCTCTGGTGCTCCATCGGGGGGCCCACCGGTGGTAGTGCTAGGGGGAGGCCATGGGGATTCCACGAAGCCCGGGCGGGTGATCGAGTTTACTGCCCGGGAAATTGAAAGACGTCGATCGACTTCCTACCTGGCTCAAGAGCCCGCCGAAACTTCTGAAGGGGGCTCACCTGTGGCGGGTGGCAGCCGACGGGCCTCGGTGGGGGCAAAAGTGGACCCAAAATTGCAGCATAAGCCAGGTACTGGCTTGGCCCAGGGTCGCCCTGCTCCGGACGAAGAGGCCCCGGTGAAAGCCCGCCGGAAGGGGAGCCAGGTGGCCAGGTCTGAGCCCGGTCCTGTTACTCCGCCTATACAGGACAGGGCCAAGAAGACAAGTGGCGCCAAACCAGGGTTTGCTGCCCCGCCAGCAGTGGACCCGGTGGGTAAAACTGGCCATCGTCGATCGATGGGGAAGTTGGAGCAACAGTCCTCAGCAACGCTTGCTGGGGAACAAGCGATGAAAACTTCCCAAGGTAGCGGCAAAGGTTCCGGAAAAGAGGCCTCACAGGCCCCTGTGCAGCAGTTCCAGTCGTCAAATGATGAAAGAAGACGCAGATCCATCAGCCGGGGGCCAGAGATTACATCGAGTGAGAGCAACACAGAGGATATGGACAGCAGTGTGACATTTAAAAGACAAAGAGAAGAAGAAGAGGAAGACATTCAAAGGAAAGCGGCGTGCCGTAGTTCGGACGAGAGCGAGCTCAGGGTCGGGGCATCATCGATCTCAAGCTCCGACCCTCAGAACATCAAGGAGCTGATGACCCCGCAGGCGGGGGATGACGGTACGCAGCTTATTATTGACTTTGATTCTCCAAGCACGGACTCTCCATAAACTATGCCTATCCCTGTAAAAATTGCCTCACTCAATGTGAGGTCCTTAAAGAGCCCTGATCGCAGGGCTGCTTTATTTTCTTATCTAGAGACATGTGACTTTGACCTTTGCCTGCTACAAGAATGTGGAATCCCTAGTAAAATGGACTATAAAGACTTAAAAGAAGACTGGAAGCTGGGCCCATCCATATGGTCCGGTGCAAATGACTGTCGTTCTGTGGGTGTTGGGCTGCTCTGCCGAGGCCAGTCCTTTTCTATTCATACAGTAACTGAGATTGTGCCTGGCAGAGCTCTTTTAATTCATCTATATTTTAATGGACTTTTAATTCGTGTTTTAAATGTGTATGCCCCTCCTGATAAACAGGAGCGGGCAGAACTATTTGAAATTTTACCACTGTTTTGTGTTGGGTCTTCCCCCCTGCTGGTGGGAGGTGATTTTAACTGCATACGTGATGGGGAACACCGGCAGGGTGGGGATATTAATCGTAAAGACCGCACTTCTTACCTGCTTAAAAATTTTATTGATGATTTTAATTTGAAAGATTGCTGGAAGGATCTCTTGCCGGAGGACCCAGGCGCCACATGGTCCAATGGAAGAGTGAGCTCCAGAATCGATTTTATTTTTTCCTCTAGAGCTTTTAAACCCCTGAAATGCACGCTCGAGCAGAATATCTTCTCTGATCATAAGCTCCTCTTGGTGGGCCTGGAGCTAGAGGGGGAGCAAAAAGCAAAAAGGGGCCTCTGGAGATTAAACACCACACTCCTAGAGGACCCTGAGATAAAAGAGGAGTTTGTGCGGACCTACCAATGCTGGCAATCACAAAGAAAACCCCACGAGCCTATGCTGCACTGGTGGGAGGGCACCAAATCTAAAATCAGATTTTTTTTTATCAAAGCAGGTAAGAAGAAGGCAAAAATGGAAAAACAGTGGTTTTATGTTCTTAACATGCGTTTAAATGTACTTTTTAAATTGAAAGAAGCTGGTATGGATGTAGAAAATGATATTTTAAACCTTAAAACTGAAATAAAACATGCCATAGAAAAGAAAGGGAAACAAATCATTTTTAACTCACATGTGCAGCACCTGGAGGAGGGCGAGAAATGTTCCCGTTTCTTTTTTAAAAAAGTGATGAATAGGAGGGATATCATCCAAAACCTTGAGGGTGAATCCACTCCAAAAGGCATGTTAGATGCAGTTTTTAACTTCTACCAGCTTCTTTTTAATAAGAAAGATCTTAATCCATCCTTTTTAGAACATGTTCTTAATTCCCTTGATTTTAAGCTAGATGTTTTAGACCAGGAGGTTTTATCCCGTGATCTTAACTTAGATGAACTTTTATTTGTTTTTAAAAGTTTTTCTAGTGGGAAGGCCCCTGGGGAAGATGGTTTACCCATCGAATTTTATTTAGCTTTTTGGGATATTTTAAAGGATGATATGGTTTTATTGTATAAAGAAACTTTTATTGTTAATGAACTTCCCCCTTCCTGGAGGAGGGGGATTGTATCATTACTTTTTAAAAAGGGTGAAAAGGATATGCTAAAAAATTGGCGCCCCATCACACTTTTAAATGTCGATTATAAAGTTTTAGCCAAGTTATTAGCTGTCCGTTTTAAACCTTTTATTCATAAATTAATTCACCCAAATCAGGTTTGTGGGGTACCTGGAAGGTCTATAGCTGAATCCCTAAATATTTTAAGAGATGTTTTATGGTATTTTAAGGATAGAAATCAAACTGTAGCAATTTTATCCTTAGACTTTGAAAAAGCCTTTGATAGGGTCTCCCATGAATACCTGTTTTTAGTTCTTAAAAAGATGGCAGTGCCTGAAACGATTTTAAGCCGAATCATGCTTTTATACCGATCCTGTTTTAGTCAAGTCTCTGTTAATGGCTTTTTAACCAGCGGTGTTCCTCTTTTATCAGGTGTCAAACAGGGCTGCCCCCTGTCCCCACTCCTTTTTATTTGCGCAATCGAACCACTGATGGCCCTCCTCAGAAAAGACCGGGTAGTAAGAGGCGTACCGATACCTGGTGGAGGAGGGACCCATCTAAAGGTGTTGGGGTACATGGATGATGTCACCATACTGTGCCCGGACTCTCCATCCATGAGGGGGGCATTGAGGAACACCAGCTATTTCTGCGAGGTCTCTGGTTTTAAGCTAAACACAGATAAATGTGACTGTTTTTATATTGGCTCCTGGGATTCATCCATCACCCCAGGAGTCACAATGCAACAGGATCAAATTAAAGTTTTAGGTATTGTTTTTAACCAGGTCAATGATGGGAGCCCTAACTGGGATTCAGCTATAGCTAAGATGGAGAAGAAGATTTTAATGTGGAATCTTAGAAACCTTACCATGGAGGGGAAGATTTTAATAATAAAGATGGTTTTACTCCCTATTATGCTATACATTGCCATGGTATTTCCTCCATCTATTTTATACATTAAAAAAGTAACTAGAATTGTTTTTTCTTTTTTATGGGGTTCAAAAATGGAGAAATTAAAGCGTGATTTTATGTACAAAAGTAAAGATAATGGCGGGAAAGATGTTCCTAACCTTTTTACTTTCTTTTACATAAAGTATTTCTGTTTCTGTTTTAAAATTATTAAATCCGATGGCATTTTTAGCTGCTTTTTAAGGTACGCTGCGGGCATGGTTTTTAAAAGATGGTTGCGCATCCCTCTGAACGCTCCGGTGCTTCTGTGTCCCCCAAAACATTATGTGGTGTTGGAAAAGACAGTCAGGCTCCTAGGTCTCCAAGATTTGGAGCCTGACATACTGGGGGACCAGAGAAAGGTATCAAAGGTCCTCAGGCGGAGTGAGGTTACCCTGGCAGTGTCCAATTTCACACAGGCAAGATCCAAAAAGGTATGGCGGAACGTGTACGGGAAGTTTCTGGCGAATGTACACAGGGATCTTGCCTGGGCAATCGTCCACCAGTGCCTCCCTACTCGTGAGTTCCAGCACAGGCGAGGACTGGTGGCGAGAGCCAAGTGCCCGAGAGATGGCTGCGGAGTGGACGAAACGGTGCTGCACATATTTTGGAACTGCCCTTTTGCACGGGAGCTTTGGAGGAAGGTAGGCCCACTTTTGAAGTGGGCCTGCGGCCTAAAAGATTTTAATCACGAATGTGTCTTTTACGGTCTTTTTAACTGCCCCAATTTTAAACAGCAGATGATCTGCTGGATGATTATTAATTGTTTTAAAAATGCCATCTGGAAAGTTAGGAACATCTTACTTTTTAAACATGATTTTATTGATGTTAAAAACTGTATAAAGCTGGCCCTGAGTGAGATGTACATCTATTACCTAAGAGACAAGAAACAGTTGGGGGCCAGCGAGGCAGCATCCATGTGGTGTCTGCCTCTATGGAACGAAATAACAGTATAATCAGTTTTTATGACATTTGTATAATGTTTTATCCTGCCATTTTTATTTTTTCTCCTTTTATTACTGGTTTTATTATTTGTATTTTAAAACTTTTGTGAACCTTTTATTATTTTGCATTTTAAATTTTGTATGGTTTCTTATTTATTCAATAAAATTTTGTTGAAACCTTATCTGTTCTTATCAGTTTAATATCTGATACGTCCCCTATCTGGGGACCATATATTAAATGGATTTTTGAGAACGGGGGCCGATTTCGAAGCTTGCTTCCGTCGCCCTATGCATTGACCCGATATGGCAGTATCTTCGGGTACAGTGCACCACCCCCTTACAGGGTTAAAAAGAAAGATTCCTACTTTCATTGCTACCTGCTTGCTGGCTAGCCAGCTAGCCAGCCCTGTGGGCCTTGCTGCTGCTGCAGCCAAAAAACAAAAGGTGGTGCTGCTGCTGCTTCTGCTGCTTCTGCTTCTGTTTGTGTCTGGCCGCTGTTGGAGCGTCCAGGCACAGGACTTCTGCTGCTGCTGACTAAATGGCCTCCTTAATTGGATCATTTGAGTAGCCAGCACACCTGTGCAGGTAGGGCATGACATGATAGGCAGCTGCCTTGATAGCGGGTGGGTGCTGAATGTTCCTAATTGACAAAATAAGATTAATGCTTATGAAGAAATATAAAATCTCATCCCTTCCCCAATATCGCGCCACACCCCTACCCCTTAATTCCCTGGTTGAACTTGATGGACATATGTCTTTTTTCGACCGTACTAACTATGTAACTATGTAACATAACATGTGGGGGGGGGGGGGGGGGTCTCCTGGCTGTTCACACAGGTGTGTCATTGCTGTACATTGACCATGCATTGCTTCTGTGGTATTGCAAAGGCAAAGACAAATGCTTCCAGCCATCCATTGCACTAATGGATTGGTCATCAGCTGGCTGTCTATGTCCCGCATCAATATAGACCAAAGTACAGAGGGTTAGGCTATGCTATTGTGCACCTACCTGATGCATCAGAAGGTGCGAGGCCCTTGCTAAATTCTGTGCACAGACTTTGAGATCTATACTTTAGACTGTATCTAAACCTGCTCCAACATGGACTGACATTCTGGCCTACTTTCAGCCGATGCGACTTGTCTGTCGCTGAACAGTCGCTTTTTATGTATTCAGCACCTATGTATAATGTTGTAAAAATGCTCTAGAAGCTAAAGTCGCAGAAATGTCACACATATTTGGCCTGCAACTTTCTGTGCGACAAATTCAGACAGGAAAAATCAGTATAAATCCTTAGAAAATTATCCCCCAGTGTCTCCATCTGCTGGCGGTATTGAATAAGCATTGCTGCACTGATGGAGTATGCATTAGACGAAAAAAAAGAAGAAAAAGAAGAATAATACGCCCAGAAAAGAGGCGAAAAGGAGAAAAACGTAAAAAAACGTGAAAAAAAAGTAAGAGGAAGAGAAGGGAAAAAAAGGTGGAAATGGGTTTAAAAGTGATTTCGGCAGAGAAATATATATATATATATATATATATATATATATATATATATATATACGCGCACACACACACATATATATATAAACGTATTCTCCGTTGAGATATTGCAGCCGCTGCTGTGTCCAGGCCCAGGAGCCTTAGCACTGTGCTGTGATGTCACTCAATACCACTGACATCACTAGGTGTAAACAACATCTCTCCTTTGCTGTGTATGTGACTATGGAGCTGTTTGGTGATGTCGTCTATTATGGCCTTCATAGAAGCAACAGGAGATTGTTGCATCCATCTAGAACCCTCAGAACTACAGTGCTATGATGTCACTCACTTCCACAGGCCTTGCAGAGTGTAAACAACAACAACCCAGCTTTGTTGTGTATGTAACCATAGGGATTTGTGATGTCACCTAGAACCTTCACAGCAGCGACAGCTTTATGAGGAGCATCAGCACTGCTCTGCCTGAGCAGAACCATCACCGCCATAGGTTGTCAAATAACCCGGGTTTAACCCACACAGGTAAGTCCAATGGGGTGCAGGCATGTCCTCTATGCTTACAGCTTCCCGTGGGTGTTGGTTTGATACCGTTTGGGGACAGCCAAGGAGGCATCTGCAGGCAACAAAGGTAGGTGTGTGCTTGTGTGTGTGTTTCCTATGCAGATCCTAAGCCCAGTGTCACATGCAAGTAGGAGGAGTAAGAAGGGTTCCTGGCAAATCCGGGTTATGGATTGCATTTAAAAAGGCCCCGTGGGAGTGCAATGGGCCCCTGTCTTGCTGCTTAGCAATAATGGTATGGGTTTAGGTTCTGCTGTGTGTACTGGTGGTTGACTGCCCCCCAGCCCAGAGTGTGCATGGAAAATTGTCTGGCAGCCTCCCTGACAGCAAGCAGTGATAGTGCCCATGAAGGGCACCTTGTTGGGCCCGCCCCTTTCACGGTTATCGCTTCTCGGCCTTTTGGCTAAGATCAAGTGTAGTATCTGTTCTTATCAGTTTAATATCTGATACGTCCCCTATCTGGGGACCATATATTAAATGGATTTTTGAGAACGGGGGCCGATTTCGAAGCTTGCTTCCGTCGCCCTATGCATTGACCCGATATGGCAGTATCTTCGGGTACAGTGCACCACCCCCTTACAGGGTTAAAAAGAAAGATTCCTACTTTCATTGCTACCTGCTTGCTGGCTAGCCAGCTAGCCAGCCCTGTGGGCCTTGCTGCTGCTGCAGCCAAAAAACAAAAGGTGGTGCTGCTGCTGCTTCTGCTGCTTCTGCTTCTGCTTGTGTCTGGCCGCTGTTGGAGCGTCCAGGCACAGGACTTCTGCTGCTGCTGACTAAATGGCCTCCTTAATTGGATCATTTGAGTAGCCAGCACACCTGTGCAGGTAGGGCATGACATGATAGGCAGCTGCCTTGATAGCGGGTGGGTGCTGAATGTTCCTAATTGACAAAATAAGATTAATGCTTATGAAGAAATATAAAATCTCATCCCTTCCCCAATATCGCGCCACACCCCTACCCCTTAATTCCCTGGTTGAACTTGATGGACATATGTCTTTTTTCGACCGTACTAACTATGTAACTATGTAACATAACATGGGGGGGGGGGGGGGTCTCCTGGCTGTTCACACAGGTGTGTCATTGCTGTACATTGACCATGCATTGCTTCTGTGGTATTGCAAAGGCAAAGACAAATGCTTCCAGCCATCCATTGCACTAATGGATTGGTCATCAGCTGGCTGTCTATGTCCCGCATCAATATAGACCAAAGTACAGAGGGTTAGGCTATGCTATTGTGCACCTACCTGATGCATCAGAAGGTGCGAGGCCCTTGCTAAATTCTGTGCACAGACTTTGAGATCTATACTTTAGACTGTATCTAAACCTGCTCCAACATGGACTGACATTCTGGCCTACTTTCAGCCGATGCGACTTGTCTGTCGCTGAACAGTCGCTTTTTATGTATTCAGCACCTATGTATAATGTTGTAAAAATGCTCTAGAAGCTAAAGTCGCAGAAATGTCACACATATTTGGCCTGCAACTTTCTGTGCGACAAATTCAGACAGGAAAAATCAGTATAAATCCTTAGAAAATTATCCCCCAGTGTCTCCATCTGCTGGCGGTATTGAATAAGCATTGCTGCACTGATGGGGTATGCATTAGACGAAAAAAAAGAAGAAAAAGAAGAATAATACGCCCAGAAAAGAGGCGAAAAGGAGAAAAACGTAAAAAAACGTGAAAAAAAAGTAAGAGGAAGAGAAGGGAAAAAAAGGTGGAAATGGGTTTAAAAGTGATTTCGGCGGAGAAATATATATATATATATATATATATATATATATATATATATATATATACACGCGCACACACACACATATATATAAACGTATTCTCCGTTGAGATATTGCAGCCGCTGCTGTGTCCAGGCCCAGGAGCCTTAGCACTGTGCTGTGATGTCACTCAATACCACTGACATCACTAGGTGTAAACAACATCTCTCCTTTGCTGTGTATGTGACTATGGAGCTGTTTGGTGATGTCGTCTATTATGGCCTTCATAGAAGCAACAGGAGATTGTTGCATCCATCTAGAACCCTCAGAACTACAGTGCTATGATGTCACTCACTTCCACAGGCCTTGCAGAGTGTAAACAACAACAACCCAGCTTTGTTGTGTATGTAACCATAGGGATTTGTGATGTCACCTAGAACCTTCACAGCAGCGACAGCTTTATGAGGAGCATCAGCACTGCTCTGCCTGAGCAGAACCATCACCGCCATAGGTTGTCAAATAACCCGGGTTTAACCCACACAGGTAAGTCCAATGGGATGCAGGCATGTCCTCTATGCTTACAGCTTCCCGTGGGTGTTGGTTTGATACCGTTTGGGGACAGCCAAGGAGGCATCTGCAGGCAACAAAGGTAGGTGTGTGCTTGTGTGTGTGTTTCCTATGCAGATCCTAAGCCCAGTGTCACATGCAAGTAGGAGGAGTAAGAAGGGTTCCTGGCAAATCCGGGTTATGGATTGCATTTAAAAAGGCCCCGTGGGAGTGCAATGGGCCCCTGTCTTGCTGCTTAGCAATAATGGTATGGGTTTAGGTTCTGCTGTGTGTACTGGTGGTTGACTGCCCCCCAGCCCAGAGTGTGCATGGAAAATTGTCTGGCAGCCTCCCTGACAGCAAGCAGTGATAGTGCCCATGAAGGGCACCTTGTTGGGCCCGCCCCTTTCACGGTTATCGCTTCTCGGCCTTTTGGCTAAGATCAAGTGTAGTATCTGTTCTTATCAGTTTAATATCTGATACGTCCCCTATCTGGGGACCATATATTAAATGGATTTTTGAGAACGGGGGCCGATTTCGAAGCTTGCTTCTGTCGCCCTATGCATTGACCCGATATGGCAGTATCTTCGGGTACAGTGCACCACCCCCTTACAGGGTTAAAAAGAAAGATTCCTACTTTCATTGCTACCTGCTTGCTGGCTAGCCAGCTAGCCAGCCCTGTGGGCCTTGCTGCTGCTGCAGCCAAAAAACAAAAGGTGGTGCTGCTGCTGCTTCTGCTGCTTCTGCTTCTGCTTGTGTCTGGCCGCTGTTGGAGCGTCCAGGCACAGGACTTCTGCTGCTGCTGACTAAATGGCCTCCTTAATTGGATCATTTGAGTAGCCAGCACACCTGTGCAGGTAGGGCATGACATGATAGGCAGCTGCCTTGATAGCGGGTGGGTGCTGAATGTTCCTAATTGACAAAATAAGATTAATGCTTATGAAGAAATATAAAATCTCATCCCTTCCCCAATATCGCGCCACACCCCTACCCCTTAATTCCCTGGTTGAACTTGATGGACATATGTCTTTTTTCGACCGTACTAACTATGTCACTATGTAACATAACATGGGGGGGGGGGGGTCTCCTGGCTGTTCACACAGGTGTGTCATTGCTGTACATTGACCATGCATTGCTTCTGTGGTATTGCAAAGGCAAAGACAAATGCTTCCAGCCATCCATTGCACTAATGGATTGGTCATCAGCTGGCTGTCTATGTCCCGCATCAATATAGACCAAAGTACAGAGGGTTAGGCTATGCTATTGTGCACCTACCTGATGCATCAGAAGGTGCGAGGCCCTTGCTAAATTCTGTGCACAGACTTTGAGATCTATACTTTAGACTGTATCTAAACCTGCTCCAACATGGACTGACATTCTGGCCTACTTTCAGCCGATGCGACTTGTCTGTCGCTGAACAGTCGCTTTTTATGTATTCAGCACCTATGTATAATGTTGTAAAAATGCTCTAGAAGCTAAAGTCGCAGAAATGTCACACATATTTGGCCTGCAACTTTCTGTGCGACAAATTCAGACAGGAAAAATCAGTATAAATCCTTAGAAAATTATCCCCCAGTGTCTCCATCTGCTGGCGGTATTGAATAAGCATTGCTGCACTGATGGGGTATGCATTAGACGGAAAAAAAGAAGAAAAAGAAGAATAATACGCCCAGAAAAGAGGCGAAAAGGAGAAAAACGTAAAAAAACGTGAAAAAAAAGTAAGAGGAAGAGAAGGGAAAAAAAGGTGGAAATAGGTTTAAAAGTGATTTCGGCGTAGAAATATATATATATATATATATATATATATATATATATATATATACGCGCACACACACACATATATATAAACGTATTCTCCGTTGAGATATTGCAGCCGCTGCTGTGTCCAGGCCCAGGAGCCTTAGCACTGTGCTGTGATGTCACTCAATACCACTGACATCACTAGGTGTAAACAACATCTCTCCTTTGCTGTGTATGTGACTATGGAGCTGTTTGGTGATGTCGTCTATTATGGCCTTCATAGAAGCAACAGGAGATTGTTGCATCCATCTAGAACCCTCAGAACTACAGTGCTATGATGTCACTCACTTCCACAGGCCTTGCAGAGTGTAAACAACAACAACCCAGCTTTGTTGTGTATGTAACCATAGGGATTTGTGATGTCACCTAGAACCTTCACAGCAGCGACAGCTTTATGAGGAGCATCAGCACTGCTCTGCCTGAGCAGAACCATCACCGCCATAGGTTGTCAAATAACCCGGGTTTAACCCACACAGGTAAGTCCAATGGGGTGCAGGCATGTCCTCTATGCTTACAGCTTCCCGTGGGTGTTGGTTTGATACCGTTTGGGGACAGCCAAGGAGGCATCTGCAGGCAACAAAGGTAGGTGTGTGCTTGTGTGTGTGTTTCCTATGCAGATCCTAAGCCCAGTGTCACATGCAAGTAGGAGGAGTAAGAAGGGTTCCTGGCAAATCCGGGTTATGGATTGCATTTAAAAAGGCCCCGTGGGAGTGCAATGGGCCCCTGTCTTGCTGCTTAGCAATAATGGTATGGGTTTAGGTTCTGCTGTGTGTACTGGTGGTTGACTGCCCCCCAGCCCAGAGTGTGCATGGAAAATTGTCTGGCAGCCTCCCTGACAGCAAGCAGTGATAGTGCCCATGAAGGGCACCTTGTTGGGCCCGCCCCTTTCACGGTTATCGCTTCTCGGCCTTTTGGCTAAGATCAAGTGTAGTATCTGTTCTTATCAGTTTAATATCTGATACGTCCCCTATCTGGGGACCATATATTAAATGGATTTTTGAGAACGGGGGCCGATTTCGAAGCTTGCTTCCGTCGCCCTATGCATTGACCCGATATGGCAGTATCTTCGGGTACAGTGCACCACCCCCTTACAGGGTTAAAAAGAAAGATTCCTACTTTCATTGCTACCTGCTTGCTGGCTAGCCAGCTAGCCAGCCCTGTGGGCCTTGCTGCTGCTGCAGCCAAAAAACAAAAGGTGGTGCTGCTGCTGCTGCTGCTGCTTCTGCTTCTGCTTGTGTCTGGCCGCTGTTGGAGCGTCCAGGCACAGGACTTCTGCTGCTGCTGACTAAATGGCCTCCTTAATTGGATCATTTGAGTAGCCAGCACACCTGTGCAGGTAGGGCATGACATGATAGGCAGCTGCCTTGATAGCGGGTGGGTGCTGAATGTTCCTAATTGACAAAATAAGATTAATGCTTATGAAGAAATATAAAATCTCATCCCTTCCCCAATATCGCGCCACACCCCTACCCCTTAATTCCCTGATTGAACTTGATGGACATATGTCTTTTTTCGACCGTACTAACTATGTAACTATGTAACATAACATGGGGGGGGGGGGGGGGGGTCTCCTGGCTGTTCACACAGGTGTGTCATTGCTGTACATTGACCATGCATTGCTTCTGTGGTATTGCAAAGGCAAAGACAAATGCTTCCAGCCATCCATTGCACTAATGGATTGGTCATCAGCTGGCTGTCTATGTCCCGCATCAATATAGACCAAAGTACAGAGGGTTAGGCTATGCTATTGTGCACCTACCTGATGCATCAGAAGGTGCGAGGCCCTTGCTAAATTCTGTGCACAGACTTTGAGATCTATACTTTAGACTGTATCTAAACCTGCTCCAACATGGACTGACATTCTGGCCTACTTTCAGCCGATGCGACTTGTCTGTCGCTGAACAGTCGCTTTTTATGTATTCAGCACCTATGTATAATGTTGTAAAAATGCTCTAGAAGCTAAAGTCGCAGAAATGTCACACATATTTGGCCTGCAACTTTCTGTGCGACAAATTCAGACAGGAAAAATCAGTATAAATCCTTAGAAAATTATCCCCCAGTGTCTCCATCTGCTGGCGGTATTGAATAAGCATTGCTGCACTGATGGGGTATGCATTAGACGAAAAAAAAGAAGAAAAAGAAGAATAATACGCCCAGAAAAGAGGCGAAAAGGAGAAAAACGTGAAAAAAAAGTAAGAGGAAGAGAAGGGAAAAAAAGGTGGAAATGGGTTTAAAAGTGATTTCGGCGGAGAAATATATATATATATATATATATATATATATATATATATATATATACGCGCACACACACACATATATATAAACGTATGCTCCGTTGAGATATTGCAGCCGCTGCTGTGTCCAGGCCCAGGAGCCTTAGCACTGTGCTGTGATGTCACTCAATACCACTGACATCACTAGGTGTAAACAACATCTCTCCTTTGCTGTGTATGTGACTATGGAGCTGTTTGGTGATGTCGTCTATTATGGCCTTCATAGAAGCAACAGGAGATTGTTGCATCCATCTAGAACCCTCAGAACTACAGTGCTATGATGTCACTCACTTCCACAGGCCTTGCAGAGTGTAAACAACAACAACCCAGCTTTGTTGTGTATGTAACCATAGGGATTTGTGATGTCACCTAGAACCTTCACAGCAGCGACAGCTTTATGAGGAGCATCAGCACTGCTCTGCCTGAGCAGAACCATCACCGCCATAGGTTGTCAAATAACCCGGGTTTAACCCACACAGGTAAGTCCAATGGGGTGCAGGCATGTCCTCTATGCTTACAGCTTCCCGTGGGTGTTGGTTTGATACCGTTTGGGGACAGCCAAGGAGGCATCTGCAGGCAACAAAGGTAGGTGTGTGCTTGTGTGTGTGTTTCCTATGCAGATCCTAAGCCCAGTGTCACATGCAAGTAGGAGGAGTAAGAAGGGTTCCTGGCAAATCCGGGTTATGGATTGCATTTAAAAAGGCCCCGTGGGAGTGCAATGGGCCCCTGTCTTGCTGCTTAGCAATAATGGTATGGGTTTAGGTTCTGCTGTGTGTACTGGTGGTTGACTGCCCCCCAGCCCAGAGTGTGCATGGAAAATTGTCTGGCAGCCTCCCTGACAGCAAGCAGTGATAGTGCCCATGAAGGGCACCTTGTTGGGCCCGCCCCTTTCACGGTTATCGCTTCTCGGCCTTTTGGCTAAGATCAAGTGTAGTATCTGTTCTTATCAGTTTAATATCTGATACGTCCCCTACCTGGGGACCATATATTAAATGGATTTTTGAGAACGGGGGCCGATTTCGAAGCTTGCTTCCGTCGCCCTATGCATTGACCCGATATGGCAGTATCTTCGGGTACAGTGCACCACCCCCTTACAGGGTTAAAAAGAAAGATTCCTACTTTCATTGCTACCTGCTTGCTGGCTAGCCAGCTAGCCAGCCCTGTGGGCCTTGCTGCTGCTGCAGCCAAAAAACAAAAGGTGGTGCTGCTGCTGCTTCTGCTGCTTCTGCTTCTGCTTGTGTCTGGCCGCTGTTGGAGCGTCCAGGCACAGGACTTCTGCTGCTGCTGACTAAATGGCCTCCTTAATTGGATCATTTGAGTAGCCAGCACACCTGTGCAGGTAGGGCATGACATGATAGGCAGCTGCCTTGATAGCGGGTGGGTGCTGAATGTTCCTAATTGACAAAATAAGATTAATGCTTATGAAGAAATATAAAATCTCATCCCTTCCCCAATATCGCGCCACACCCCTACCCCTTAATTCCCTGGTTGAACTTGATGGACATATGTCTTTTTTCGACCGTACTAACTATGTAACTATGTAACATAACATGGGGGGGGGGGGGGTCTCCTGGCTGTTCACACAGGTGTGTCATTGCTGTACATTGACCATGCATTGCTTCTGTGGTATTGCAAAGGCAAAGACAAATGCTTCCAGCCATCCATTGCACTAATGGATTGGTCATCAGCTGGCTGTCTATGTCCCGCATCAATATAGACCAAAGTACAGAGGGTTAGGCTATGCTATTGTGCACCTACCTGATGCATCAGAAGGTGCGAGGCCCTTGCTAAATTCTGTGCACAGACTTTGAGATCTATACTTTAGACTGTATCTAAACCTGCTCCAACATGGACTGACATTCTGGCCTACTTTCAGCCGATGCGACTTGTCTGTCGCTGAACAGTCGCTTTTTATGTATTCAGCACCTATGTATAATGTTGTAAAAATGCTCTAGAAGTTAAAGTCGCAGAAATGTCACACATATTTGGCCTGCAACTTTCTGTGCGACAAATTCAGACAGGAAAAATCAGTATAAATCCTTAGAAAATTATCCCCCAGTGTCTCCATCTGCTGGCGGTATTGAATAAGCATTGCTGCACTGATGGGGTATGCATTAGACGAAAAAAAAGAAGAAAAAGAAGAATAATACGCCCAGAAAAGAGGCGAAAAGGAGAAAAACGTAAAAAAACGTGAAAAAAAAGTAAGAGGAAGAGAAGGGAAAAAAAGGTGGAAATGGGTTTAAAAGTGATTTCGGCGGAGAATATATATATATATATATATATATATATATATATATACGCGCACACACACACATATATATAAACGTATTCTCCGTTGAGATATTGCAGCCGCTGCTGTGTCCAGGCCCAGGAGCCTTAGCACTGTGCTGTGATGTCACTCAATACCACTGACATCACTAGGTGTAAACAACATCTCTCCTTTGCTGTGTATGTGACTATGGAGCTGTTTGGTGATGTCGTCTATTATGGCCTTCATAGAAGCAACAGGAGATTGTTGCATCCATCTAGAACCCTCAGAACTACAGTGCTATGATGTCACTCACTTCCACAGGCCTTGCAGAGTGTAAACAACAACAACCCAGCTTTGTTGTGTATGTAACCATAGGGATTTGTGATGTCACCTAGAACCTTCACAGCAGCGACAGCTTTATGAGGAGCATCAGCACTGCTCTGCCTGAGCAGAACCATCACCGCCATAGGTTGTCAAATAACCCGGGTTTAACCCACACAGGTAAGTCCAATGGGGTGCAGGAATGTCCTCTATGCTTACAGCTTCCCGTGGGTGTTGGTTTGATACCGTTTGGGGACAGCCAAGGAGGCATCTGCAGGCAACAAAGGTAGGTGTGTGCTTGTGTGTGTGTTTCCTATGCAGATCCTAAGCCCAGTGTCACATGCAAGTAGGAGGAGTAAGAAGGGTTCCTGGCAAATCCGGGTTATGGATTGCATTTAAAAAGGCCCCGTGGGAGTGCAATGGGCCCCTGTCTTGCTGCTTAGCAATAATGGTATGGGTTTAGGTTCTGCTGTGTGTACTGGTGGTTGACTGCCCCCCAGCCCAGAGTGTGCATGGAAAATTGTCTGGCAGCCTCCCTGACAGCAAGCAGTGATAGTGCCCATGAAGGGCACCTTGTTGGGCCCGCCCCTTTCACGGTTATCGCTTCTCGGCCTTTTGGCTAAGATCAAGTGTAGTATCTGTTCTTATCAGTTTAATATCTGATACGTCCCCTATCTGGGGACCATATATTAAATGGATTTTTGAGAACGGGGGCCGATTTCGAAGCTTGCTTCCGTCGCCCTATGCATTGACCCGATATGGCAGTATCTTCGGGTACAGTGCACCACCCCCTTACAGGGTTAAAAAGAAAGATTCCTACTTTCATTGCTACCTGCTTGCTGGCTAGCCAGCTAGCCAGCCCTGTGGGCCTTGCTGCTGCTGCAGCCAAAAAACAAAAGGTGGTGCTGCTGCTGCTTCTGCTGCTTCTGCTTCTGCTTGTGTCTGGCCGCTGTTGGAGCGTCCAGGCACAGGACTTCTGCTGCTGCTGACTAAATGGCCTCCTTAATTGGATCATTTGAGTAGCCAGCACACCTGTGCAGGTAGGGCATGACATGATAGGCAGCTGCCTTGATAGCGGGTGGGTGCTGAATGTTCCTAATTGACAAAATAAGATTAATGCTTATGAAGAAATATAAAATCTCATCCCTTCCCCAATATCGCGCCACACCCCTACCCCTTAATTCCCTGGTTGAACTTGATGGACATATGTCTTTTTTCGACCGTACTAACTATGTAACTATGTAACATAACATGGGGGGGGGGGGGGGGTCTCCTGGCTGTTCACACAGGTGTGTCATTGCTGTACATTGACCATGCATTGCTTCTGTGGTATTGCAAAGGCAAAGACAAATGCTTCCAGCCATCCATTGCACTAATGGATTGGTCATCAGCTGGCTGTCTATGTCCCGCATCAATATAGACCAAAGTACAGAGGGTTAGGCTATGCTATTGTGCACCTACCTGATGCATCAGAAGGTGCGAGGCCCTTGCTAAATTCTGTGCACAGACTTTGAGATCTATACTTTAGACTGTATCTAAACCTGCTCCAACATGGACTGACATTCTGGCCTACTTTCAGCCGATGCGACTTGTCTGTCGCTGAACAGTCGCTTTTTATGTATTCAGCACCTATGTATAATGTTGTAAAAATGCTCTAGAAGCTAAAGTCGCAGAAATGTCACACATATTTGGCCTGCAACTTTCTGTGCGACAAATTCAGACAGGAAAAATCAGTATAAATCCTTAGAAAATTATCCCCCAGTGTCTCCATCTGCTGGCGGTATTGAATAAGCATTGCTGCACTGATGGGGTATGCATTAGACGAAAAAAAAGAAGAAAAAGAAGAATAATACGCCCAGAAAAGAGGCGAAAAGGAGAAAAACGTAAAAAAACGTGAAAAAAAAGTAAGAGGAAGAGAAGGGAAAAAAAGGTGGAAATGGGTTTAAAAGTGATTTCGGCGGAGAAATATATATATATATATATATATATATATATATATATATATATATACGCGCACACACACACATATATATAAACGTATTCTCCGTTGAGATATTGCAGCCGCTGCTGTGTCCAGGCCCAGGAGCCTTAGCACTGTGCTGTGATGTCACTCAATACCACTGACATCACTAGGTGTAAACAACATCTCTCCTTTGCTGTGTATGTGACTATGGAGCTGTTTGGTGATGTCGTCTATTATGGCCTTCATAGAAGCAACAGGAGATTGTTGCATCCATCTAGAACCCTCAGAACTACAGTGCTATGATGTCACTCACTTCCACAGGCCTTGCAGAGTGTAAACAACAACAACCCAGCTTTGTTGTGTATGTAACCATAGGGATTTGTGATGTCACCTAGAACCTTCACAGCAGCGACAGCTTTATGAGGAGCATCAGCACTGCTCTGCCTGAGCAGAACCATCACCGCCATAGGTTGTCAAATAACCCGGGTTTAACCCACACAGGTAAGTCCAATGGGGTGCAGGCATGTCCTCTATGCTTACAGCTTCCCGTGGGTGTTGGTTTGATACCGTTTGGGGACAGCCAAGGAGGCATCTGCAGGCAACAAAGGTAGGTGTGTGCTTGTGTGTGTGTTTCCTATGCAGATCCTAAGCCCAGTGTCACATGCAAGTAGGAGGAGTAAGAAGGGTTCCTGGCAAATCCGGGTTATGGATTGCATTTAAAAAGGCCCCGTGGGAGTGCAATGGGCCCCTGTCTTGCTGCTTAGCAATAATGGTATGGGTTTAGGTTCTGCTGTGTGTACTGGTGGTTGACTGCCCCCCAGCCCAGAGTGTGCATGGAAAATTGTCTGGCAGCCTCCCTGACAGCAAGCAGTGATAGTGCCCATGAAGGGCACCTTGTTGGGCCCGCCCCTTTCACGGTTATCGCTTCTCGGCCTTTTGGCTAAGATCAAGTGTAGTATCTGTTTGCTTGATCTGGCTGGAAGGTGCCCGGGGTACCCGCTCCTTTTCCCTGGGGGATCGTCCCATCTATATGGTGGGACTAAACCCCCTTGCTGACATCAGGGTTGCGGCTTAGTCCCCGGGCAACGAGGAGCGATCACTACCTACCTGCCTGCAGTAGGGGAGGTGTTTTTTCTGCGATGGAGGAGGCTGGCAAGAAAGAAGAGCCTGCTGGAGGTGTACCTAGCTACGCCAGACTACGAAATGGAGTCCGAATTACTCTTTTGGATGCTGGAAAGAAGGAGAGAGGTTTATTCTTCGTGGTGGAGGAGATTTTGTTCCAGCTTTTTGAGCTGAGGAAGGACCAGATATTATCGATGCTGGAATTTCCAAGAAGTGGAGTCTATGATGTGGTTCTGGTTTCGGAGGAGGACTATGGTGTGTTCTGCAATAAAGCATTGCTGTGGAAGTCGCACCCTAAGTTGGGAGGGGTAGAGATTACTCCCCATTTCCCGACTCGGGAAAGACTTATAACTGTGAGGATGTACAGTCCGTATATCACAGAAAAAGAGATTGTTCTGTTCCTTTCTAGATTCTGTGAGGAGGTGAAGCCAAAAGGCAAGATCTATAATCAATATGGACTTTGGACGACAAAGTGGAAATTTCAAGTGAAGTTTCAGAAAACACCTGATGGAAAGCTAATTTATCCCCCAGGGCGTTTTAAGATTGGCCCAGTAAATGGTGACCTGTTCTTTTCAGGCATGGACGACTTTTGTCGAAAGTGTAAAAGGTATGGCCATAGGAAAGATTTTTGTGATATTGTTTGGTGCTATAAATGCCAAGAAGAAGGCCATGAGCCAGAAGCATGTAAGGTGAAGAAAAAGTGTCATCTATGTGGTGATGAGGGACACCTGGCAGTAATGTGTCCTAAGAAGAAGAAGAAGAAAAAGGAGGTTATGAAACGAAGTAGGGAGGAGGAAACTGATGTGAGGGAAGAACCTGAAGAGGAGGAAACTCCAACCAGGAAAGTGATGGAGGAGAAGAAAAGGAAAGAAAATGAAGAAGAATATGTACCGGTAGAGTATGGAGGCTCTCTTGATGTTGTCTTCAAGAGTGTGTCAAAAAAAAGAGAAAAAAGCCTTTGACGAGGATTTGGGAAATCTGAAAGAAAGATTGGGAATCAAAGTCAATGAAGCAAGGGATAAAGTCTATTGTTCCTTTCACGCAGATATAGATAGATTTGTGGAAACATACAAGGTTCCAGCGTGGCTGGCGATTCCAGCCAAAAGTGAGATGCTGAGTGGATCTATAACTTGTGGTTTCTTAGACTTCTTGATGGTCTTTGCATGGAGAAGAGGAATGACATTTGGGTAATTTTTCTTTAAGAAATTATAGAATTATAGTATGGTTAGTTTTGGTTTGATAATTTTTTTATGTTTTAAATATGGTTTCTTTTATTGTTTAAAAAAAAAAAAAAAAAGAGATAAAGAAATAAAGAAAAACGGGTTTTCCTGATGATGAACAAAAAATCAAGCTCAAATAAGATCTTAGAGCTCTGATGGAGTTCTGAGGGTTAACTAAAAAAAAAAATCTGTTCTTATCAGTTTAATATCTGATACGTCCCCTATCTGGGGACCATATATTAAATGGATTTTTGAGAACGGGGGCCGATTTCGAAGCTTGCTTCCGTCGCCCTATGCATTGACCCGATATGGCAGTATCTTCGGGTACAGTGCACCACCCCCTTACAGGGTTAAAAAGAAAGATTCCTACTTTCATTGCTACCTGCTTGCTGGCTAGCCAGCTAGCCAGCCCTGTGGGCCTTGCTGCTGCTGCAGCCAAAAAACAAAAGGTGGTGCTGCTGCTGCTTCTGCTGCTTCTGCTTCTGCTTGTGTCTGGCCGCTGTTGGAGCGTCCAGGCACAGGACTTCTGCTGCTGCTGACTAAATGGCCTCCTTAATTGGATCATTTGAGTAGCCAGCACACCTGTGCAGGTAGGGCATGACATGATAGGCAGCTGCCTTGATAGCGGGTGGGTGCTGAATGTTCCTAATTGACAAAATAAGATTAATGCTTATGAAGAAATATAAAATCTCATCCCTTCCCCAATATCGCGCCACACCCCTACCCCTTAATTCCCTGGTTGAACTTGATGGACATATGTCTTTTTTTCGACCGTACTAACTATGTAACTATGTAACATAACATGGGGGGGGGGGGGTCTCCTGGCTGTTCACACAGGTGTGTCATTGCTGTACATTGACCATGCATTGCTTCTGTGGTATTGCAAGGGCAAAGACAAATGCTTCCAGCCATCCATTGCACTAATGGATTGGTCATCAGCTGGTTGTCTATGTCCCGCATCAATATAGACCAAAGTACAGAGGGTTAGGCTATGCTATTGTGCACCTACCTGATGCATCAGAAGGTGCGAGGCCCTTGCTAAATTCTGTGCACAGACTTTGAGATCTATACTTTAGACTGTATCTAAACCTGCTCCAACATGGACTGACATTCTGGCCTACTTTCAGCCGATGCGACTTGTCTGTCGCTGAACAGTCGCTTTTTATGTATTCAGCACCTATGTATAATGTTGTAAAAATGCTCTAGAAGCTAAAGTCGCAGAAATGTCACACATATTTGGCCTGCAACTTTCTGTGCGACAAATTCAGACAGGAAAAATCAGTATAAATCCTTAGAAAATTATCCCCCAGTGTCTCCATCTGCTGGCGGTATTGAATAAGCATTGCTGCACTGATGGGGTATGCATTAGACGAAAAAAAAGAAGAAAAAGAAGAATAATACGCCCAGAAAAGAGGCGAAAAGGAGAAAAACGTAAAAAAACGTGAAAAAAAAAGTAAGAGGAAGAGAAGGGAAAAAAAGGTGGAAATGGGTTTAAAAGTGATTTCGGCGGAGAATATATATATATATATATATATATATATATATATATATATATATATACGCGCACACACACACATATATATAAACGTATTCTCCGTTGAGATATTGCAGCCGCTGCTGTGTCCAGGCCCAGGAGCCTTAGCACTGTGCTGTGATGTCACTCAATACCACTGACATCACTAGGTGTAAACAACATCTCTCCTTTGCTGTGTATGTGACTATGGAGCTGTTTGGTGATGTCGTCTATTATGGCCTTCATAGAAGCAACAGGAGATTGTTGCATCCATCTAGAACCCTCAGAACTACAGTGCTATGATGTCACTCACTTCCACAGGCCTTGCAGAGTGTAAACAACAACAACCCAGCTTTGTTGTGTATGTAACCATAGGGATTTGTGATGTCACCTAGAACCTTCACAGCAGCGACAGCTTTATGAGGAGCATCAGCACTGCTCTGCCTGAGCAGAACCATCACCGCCATAGGTTGTCAAATAACCCGGGTTTAACCCACACAGGTAAGTCCAATGGGGTGCAGGCATGTCCTCTATGCTTACAGCTTCCCGTGGGTGTTGGTTTGATACCGTTTGGGGACAGCCAAGGAGGCATCTGCAGGCAACAAAGGTAGGTGTGTGCTTGTGTGTGTGTTTCCTATGCAGATCCTAAGCCCAGTGTCACATGCAAGTAGGAGGAGTAAGAAGGGTTCCTGGCAAATCCGGGTTATGGATTGCATTTAAAAAGGCCCCGTGGGAGTGCAATGGGCCCCTGTCTTGCTGCTTAGCAATAATGGTATGGGTTTAGGTTCTGCTGTGTGTACTGGTGGTTGACTGCCCCCCAGCCCAGAGTGTGCATGGAAAATTGTCTGGCAGCCTCCCTGACAGCAAGCAGTGATAGTGCCCATGAAGGGCACCTTGTTGGGCCCGCCCCTTTCACGGTTATCGCTTCTCGGCCTTTTGGCTAAGATCAAGTGTAGTATCTGTTCTTATCAGTTTAATATCTGATACGTCCCCTATCTGGGGACCATATATTAAATGGATTTTTGAGAACGGGGGCCGATTTCGAAGCTTGCTTCCGTCGCCCTATGCATTGACCCGATATGGCAGTATCTTCGGGTACAGTGCACCACCCCCTTACAGGGTTAAAAAGAAAGATTCCTACTTTCATTGCTACCTGCTTGCTGGCTAGCCAGCTAGCCAGCCCTGTGGGCCTTGCTGCTGCTGCAGCCAAAAAACAAAAGGTGGTGCTTCTGCTGCTTCTGCTTCTGCTTGTGTCTGGCCACTGTTGGAGCGTCCAGGCACAGGACTTCTGCTGCTGCTGACTAAATGGCCTCCTTAATTGGATCATTTGAGTAGCCAGCACACCTGTGCAGGTAGGGCATGACATGATAGGCAGCTGCCTTGATAGCGGGTGGGTGCTGAATGTTCCTAATTGACAAAATAAGATTAATGCTTATGAAGAAATATAAAATCTCATCCCTTCCCCAATATCGCGCCACACCCCTACCCCTTAATTCCCTGGTTGAACTTGATGGACATATGTCTTTTTTCGACCGTACTAACTATGTAACTATGTAACATAACATGGGGGGGGGGGGGGGGTCTCCTGGCTGTTCACACAGGTGTGTCATTGCTGTACATTGACCATGCATTGCTTCTGTGGTATTGCAAAGGCAAAGACAAATGCTTCCAGCCATCCATTGCACTAATGGATTGGTCATCAGCTGGCTGTCTATGTCCCGCATCAATATAGACCAAAGTACAGAGGGTTAGGCTATGCTATTGTGCACCTACCTGATGCATCAGAAGGTGCGAGGCCCTTGCTAAATTCTGTGCACAGACTTTGAGATCTATACTTTAGACTGTATCTAAACCTGCTCCAACATGGACTGACATTCTGGCCTACTTTCAGCCGATGCGACTTGTCTGTCGCTGAACAGTCGCTTTTTATGTATTCAGCACCTATGTATAATGTTGTAAAAATGCTCTAGAAGCTAAAGTCGCAGAAATGTCACACATATTTGGCCTGCAACTTTCTGTGCGACAAATTCAGACAGGAAAAATCTGTATAAATCCTTAGAAAATTATCCCCCAGTGTCTCCATCTGCTGGCGGTATTGAATAAGCATTGCTGCACTGATGGGGTATGCATTAGACGAAAAAAAAGAAGAAAAAGAAGAATAATACGCCCAGAAAAGAGGCGAAAAGGAGAAAAACGTAAAAAAACGTGAAAAAAAAGTAAGAGGAAGAGAAGGGAAAAAAAGGTGGAAATGGGTTTAAAAGTGATTTCGGCGGAGAAATATATATATATATATATATATATATATATATATATATATATATACGCGCACACACACACATATATATAAACGTATTCTCCGTTGAGATATTGCAGCCGCTGCTGTGTCCAGGCCCAGGAGCCTTAGCACTGTGCTGTGATGTCACTCAATACCACTGACATCACTAGGTGTAAACAACATCTCTCCTTTGCTGTGTATGTGACTATGGAGCTGTTTGGTGATGTCGTCTATTATGGCCTTCATAGAAGCAACAGGAGATTGTTGCATCCATCTAGAACCCTCAGAACTACAGTGCTATGATGTCACTCACTTCCACAGGCCTTGCAGAGTGTAAACAACAACAACCCAGCTTTGTTGTGTATGTAACCATAGGGATTTGTGATGTCACCTAGAACCTTCACAGCAGCGACAGCTTTATGAGGAGCATCAGCACTGCTCTGCCTGAGCAGAACCATCACCGCCATAGGTTGTCAAATAACCCGGGTTTAACCCACACAGGTAAGTCCAATGGGGTGCAGGCATGTCCTCTATGCTTACAGCTTCCCGTGGGTGTTGGTTTGATACCGTTTGGGGACAGCCAAGGAGGCATCTGCAGGCAACAAAGGTAGGTGTGTGCTTGTGTGTGTGTTTCCTATGCAGATCCTAAGCCCAGTGTCACATGCAAGTAGGAGGAGTAAGAAGGGTTCCTGGCAAATCCGGGTTATGGATTGCATTTAAAAAGGCCCCGTGGGAGTGCAATGGGCCCCTGTCTTGCTGCTTAGCAATAATGGTATGGGTTTAGGTTCTGCTGTGTGTACTGGTGGTTGACTGCCCCCCAGCCCAGAGTGTGCATGGAAAATTGTCTGGCAGCCTCCCTGACAGCAAGCAGTGATAGTGCCCATGAAGGGCACCTTGTTGGGCCCGCCCCTTTCACGGTTATCGCTTCTCGGCCTTTTGGCTAAGATCAAGTGTAGTATCTGTTCTTATCAGTTTAATATCTGATACGTCCCCTATCTGGGGACCATATATTAAATGGATTTTTGAGAACGGGGGCCGATTTCGAAGCTTGCTTCCGTCGCCCTATGCATTGACCCGATATGGCAGTATCTTCGGGTACAGTGCACCACCCCCTTACAGGGTTAAAAAGAAAGATTCCTACTTTCATTGCTACCTGCTTGCTGGCTAGCCAGCTAGCCAGCCCTGTGGGCCTTGCTGCTGCTGCAGCCAAAAAACAAAAGGTGGTGCTGCTGCTGCTTCTGCTGCTTCTGCTTCTGCTTGTGTCTGGCCGCTGTTGGAGCGTCCAGGCACAGGACTTCTGCTGCTGCTGACTAAATGGCCTCCTTAATTGGATCATTTGAGTAGCCAGCACACCTGTGCAGGTAGGGCATGACATGATAGGCAGCTGCCTTGATAGCGGGTGGGTGCTGAATGTTCCTAATTGACAAAATAAGATTAATGCTTATGAAGAAATATAAAATCTCATCCCTTCCCCAATATCGCGCCACACCCCTACCCCTTAATTCCCTGGTTGAACTTGATGGACATATGTCTTTTTTCGACCGTACTAACTATGTAACTATGTAACATAACATGGGGGGGGGGGGGTCTCCTGGCTGTTCACACAGGTGTGTCATTGCTGTACATTGACCATGCATTGCTTCTGTGGTATTGCAAAGGCAAAGACAAATGCTTCCAGCCATCCATTGCACTAATGGATTGGTCATCAGCTGGTTGTCTATGTCCCGCATCAATATAGACCAAAGTACAGAGGGTTAGGCTATGCTATTGTGCACCTACCTGATGCATCAGAAGGTGCGAGGCCCTTGCTAAATTCTGTGCACAGACTTTGAGATCTATACTTTAGACTGTATCTAAACCTGCTCCAACATGGACTGACATTCTGGCCTACTTTCAGCCGATGCGACTTGTCTGTCGCTGAACAGTCGCTTTTTATGTATTCAGCACCTATGTATAATGTTGTAAAAATGCTCTAGAAGCTAAAGTCGCAGAAATGTCACACATATTTGGCCTGCAACTTTCTGTGCGACAAATTCAGACAGGAAAAATCAGTATAAATCCTTAGAAAATTATCCCCCAGTGTCTCCATCTGCTGGCGGTATTGAATAAGCATTGCTGCACTGATGGGGTATGCATTAGACGAAAAAAAAGAAGAAAAAGAAGAATAATACGCCCAGAAAAGAGGCGAAAAGGAGAAAAACGTAAAAAAACGTGAAAAAAAAGTAAGAGGAAGAGAAGGGAAAAAAAGGTGGAAATGGGTTTAAAAGTGATTTCGGCGGAGAAATAATATATATATATATATATATATATATATATATATATATATACGCGCACACACACACATATATATAAACGTATTCTCCGTTGAGATATTGCAGCCGCTGCTGTGTCCAGGCCCAGGAGCCTTAGCACTGTGCTGTGATGTCACTCAATACCACTGACATCACTAGGTGTAAACAACATCTCTCCTTTGCTGTGTATGTGACTATGGAGCTGTTTGGTGATGTCGTCTATTATGGCCTTCATAGAAGCAACAGGAGATTGTTGCATCCATCTAGAACCCTCAGAACTACAGTGCTATGATGTCACTCACTTCCACAGGCCTTGCAGAGTGTAAACAACAACAACCCAGCTTTGTTGTGTATGTAACCATAGGGATTTGTGATGTCACCTAGAACCTTCACAGCAGCGACAGCTTTATGAGGAGCATCAGCACTGCTCTGCCTGAGCAGAACCATCACCGCCATAGGTTGTCAAATAACCCGGGTTTAACCCACACAGGTAAGTCCAATGGGGTGCAGGCATGTCCTCTATGCTTACAGCTTCCCGTGGGTGTTGGTTTGATACCGTTTGGGGACAGCCAAGGAGGCATCTGCAGGCAACAAAGGTAGGTGTGTGCTTGTGTGTGTGTTTCCTATGCAGATCCTAAGCCCAGTGTCACATGCAAGTAGGAGGAGTAAGAAGGGTTCCTGGCAAATCCGGGTTATGGATTGCATTTAAAAAGGCCCCATGGGAGTGCAATGGGCCCCTGTCTTGCTGCTTAGCAATAATGGTATGGGTTTAGGTTCTGCTGTGTGTACTGGTGGTTGACTGCCCCCCAGCCCAGAGTGTGCATGGAAAATTGTCTGGCAGCCTCCCTGACAGCAAGCAGTGATAGTGCCCATGAAGGGCACCTTGTTGGGCCCGCCCCTTTCACGGTTATCGCTTCTCGGCCTTTTGGCTAAGATCAAGTGTAGTATCTGTTCTTATCAGTTTAATATCTGATACGTCCCCTATCTGGGTACCATATATTAAATGGATTTTTGAGAACGGGGGCCGATTTCGAAGCTTGCTTCCGTCGCCCTATGCATTGACCCGATATGGCAGTATCTTCGGGTACAGTGCACCACCCCCTTACAGGGTTAAAAAGAAAGATTCCTACTTTCATTGCTACCTGCTTGCTGGCTAGCCAGCTAGCCAGCCCTGTGGGCCTTGCTGCTGCTGCAGCCAAAAAACAAAAGGTGGTGCTGCTGCTGCTTCTGCTGCTTCTGCTTCTGCTTGTGTCTGGCCGCTGTTGGAGCGTCCAGGCACAGGACTTCTGCTGCTGCTGACTAAATGGCCTCCTTAATTGGATCATTTGAGTAGCCAGCACACCTGTGCAGGTAGGGAATGACATGATAGGCAGCTGCCTTGATAGCGGGTGGGTGCTGAATGTTCCTAATTGACAAAATAAGATTAATGCTTATGAAGAAATATAAAATCTCATCCCTTCCCCAATATCGCGCCACACCCCTACCCCTTAATTCCCTGGTTGAACTTGATGGACATATGTCTTTTTTCGACCGTACTAACTATGTAACTATGTAACATAACATGGGGGGGGGGGGGGTCTCCTGGCTGTTCACACAGGTGTGTCATTGCTGTACATTGACCATGCATTGCTTCTGTGGTATTGCAAAGGCAAAGACAAATGCTTCCAGCCATCCATTGCACTAATGGATTGGTCATCAGCTGGCTGTCTATGTCCCGCATCAATATAGACCAAAGTACAGAGGGTTAGGCTATGCTATTGTGCACCTACCTGATGCATCAGAAGGTGCGAGGCCCTTGCTAAATTCTGTGCACAGACTTTGAGATCTATACTTTAGACTGTATCTAAACCTGCTCCAACATGGACTGACATTCTGGCCTACTTTCAGCCGATGTGACTTGTCTGTCGCTGAACAGTTGCTTTTTATGTATTCAGCACCTATGTATAATGTTGTAAAAATGCTCTAGAAGCTAAAGTCGCAGAAATGTCACACATATTTGGCCTGCAACTTTCTGTGCGACAAATTCAGACAGGAAAAATCAGTATAAATCCTTAGAAAATTATCCCCCAGTGTCTCCATCTGCTGGCGGTATTGAATAAGCATTGCTGCACTGATGGGGTATGCATTAGACGAAAAAAAAGAAGAAAAAGAAGAATAATACGCCCAGAAAAGAGGCGAAAAGGAGAAAAACGTAAAAAAACGTGAAAAAAAAGTAAGAGGAAGAGAAGGGAAAAAAAGGTGGAAATGGGTTTAAAAGTGATTTCGGCGGAGAAATATATATATATATATATATATATATATATATATATATATATATACGCGCACACACACACATATATATAAACGTATTCTCCGTTGAGATATTGCAGCCGCTGCTGTGTCCAGGCCCAGGAGCCTTAGCACTGTGCTGTGATGTCACTCAATACCACTGACATCACTAGGTGTAAACAACATCTCTCCTTTGCTGTCTATGTGACTATGGAGCTGTTTGGTGATGTCGTCTATTATGGCCTTCATAGAAGCAACAGGAGATTGTTGCATCCATCTAGAACCCTCAGAACTACAGTGCTATGATGTCACTCACTTCCACAGGCCTTGCAGAGTGTAAACAACAACAACCCAGCTTTGTTGTATATGTAACCATAGGGATTTGTGATGTCACCTAGAACCTTCACAGCAGCGACAGCTTTATGAGGAGCATCAGCACTGCTCTGCCTGAGCAGAACCATCACCGCCATAGGTTGTCAAATAACCCGGGTTTAACCCACACAGGTAAGTCCAATGGGGTGCAGGCATGTCCTCTATGCTTACAGCTTCCCGTGGGTGTTGGTTTGATACCGTTTGGGGACAGCCAAGGAGGCATCTGCAGGCAACAAAGGTAGGTGTGTGCTTGTGTGTGTGTTTCCTATGCAGATCCTAAGCCCAGTGTCACATGCAAGTAGGAGGAGTAAGAAGGGTTCCTGGCAAATCCGGGTTATGGATTGCATTTAAAAAGGCCCCGTGGGAGTGCAATGGGCCCCTGTCTTGCTGCTTAGCAATAATGGTATGGGTTTAGGTTCTGCTGTGTGTACTGGTGGTTGACTGCCCCCCAGCCCAGAGTGTGCATGGAAAATTGTCTGGCAGCCTCCCTGACAGCAAGCAGTGATAGTGCCCATGAAGGGCACCTTGTTGGGCCCGCCCCTTTCACGGTTATCGCTTCTCGGCCTTTTGGCTAAGATCAAGTGTAGTATCTGTTCTTATCAGTTTAATATCTGATACGTCCCCTATCTGGGGACCATATATTAAATGGATTTTTGAGAACGGGGGCCGATTTCGAAGCTTGCTTCCGTCGCCCTATGCATTGACCCGATATGGCAGTATCTTCGGGTACAGTGCACCACCCCCTTACAGGGTTAAAAAGAAAGATTCCTACTTTCATTGCTACCTGCTTGCTGGCTAGCCAGCTAGCCAGCCCTGTGGGCCTTGCTGCTGCTGCAGCCAAAAAACAAAAGGTGGTGCTTCTGCTGCTTCTGCTTCTGCTTGTGTCTGGCCACTGTTGGAGCGTCCAGGCACAGGACTTCTGCTGCTGCTGACTAAATGGCCTCCTTAATTGGATCATTTGAGTAGCCAGCACACCTGTGCAGGTAGGGAATGACATGATAGGCAGCTGCCTTGATAGCGGGTGGGTGCTGAATGTTCCTAATTGACAAAATAAGATTAATGCTTATGAAGAAATATAAAATCTCATCCCTTCCCCAATATCGCGCCACACCCCTACCCCTTAATTCCCTGGTTGAACTTGATGGACATATGTCTTTTTTCGACCGTACTAACTATGTAACTATGTAACATAACATGGGGGGGGGGGGGGTCTCCTGGCTGTTCACACAGGTGTGTCATTGCTGTACATTGACCATGCATTGCTTCTGTGGTATTGCAAAGGCAAAGACAAATGCTTCCAGCCATCCATTGCACTAATGGATTGGTCATCAGCTGGCTGTCTATGTCCCGCATCAATATAGACCAAAGTACAGAGGGTTAGGCTATGCTATTGTGCACCTACCTGATGCATCAGAAGGTGCGAGGCCCTTGCTAAATTCTGTGCACAGACTTTGAGATCTATACTTTAGACTGTATCTAAACCTGCTCCAACATGGACTGACATTCTGGCCTACTTTCAGCCGATGCGACTTGTCTGTCGCTGAACAGTCGCTTTTTATGTATTCAGCACCTATGTATAATGTTGTAAAAATGCTCTAGAAGCTAAAGTCGCAGAAATGTCACACATATTTGGCCTGCAACTTTCTGTGCGACAAATTCAGACAGGAAAAATCAGTATAAATCCTTAGAAAATTATCCCCCAGTGTCTCCATCTGCTGGCGGTATTGAATAAGCATTGCTGCACTGATGGGGTATGCATTAGACGAAAAAAAAGAAGAAAAAGAAGAATAATACGCCCAGAAAAGAGGCGAAAAGGAGAAAAACGTAAAAAAACGTGAAAAAAAAGTAAGAGGAAGAGAAGGGAAAAAAAGGTGGAAATGGGTTTAAAAGTGATTTCGGCGGAGAAATATATATATATATATATATATATATATATATATATATATATATACGCGCACACACACACATATATATAAACGTATTCTCCGTTGAGATATTGCAGCCGCTGCTGTGTCCAGGCCCAGGAGCCTTAGCACTGTGCTGTGATGTCACTCAATACCACTGACATCACTAGGTGTAAACAACATCTCTCCTTTGCTGTCTATGTGACTATGGAGCTGTTTGGTGATGTCGTCTATTATGGCCTTCATAGAAGCAACAGGAGATTGTTGCATCCATCTAGAACCCTCAGAACTACAGTGCTATGATGTCACTCACTTCCACAGGCCTTGCAGAGTGTAAACAACAACAACCCAGCTTTGTTGTATATGTAACCATAGGGATTTGTGATGTCACCTAGAACCTTCACAGCAGCGACAGCTTTATGAGGAGCATCAGCACTGCTCTGCCTGAGCAGAACCATCACCGCCATAGGTTGTCAAATAACCCGGGTTTAACCCACACAGGTAAGTCCAATGGGGTGCAGGCATGTCCTCTATGCTTACAGCTTCCCGTGGGTGTTGGTTTGATACCGTTTGGGGACAGCCAAGGAGGCATCTGCAGGCAACAAAGGTAGGTGTGTGCTTGTGTGTGTGTTTCCTATGCAGATCCTAAGCCCAGTGTCACATGCAAGTAGGAGGAGTAAGAAGGGTTCCTGGCAAATCCGGGTTATGGATTGCATTTAAAAAGGCCCCGTGGGAGTGCAATGGGCCCCTGTCTTGCTGCTTAGCAATAATGGTATGGGTTTAGGTTCTGCTGTGTGTACTGGTGGTTGACTGCCCCCCAGCCCAGAGTGTGCATGGAAAATTGTCTGGCAGCCTCCCTGACAGCAAGCAGTGATAGTGCCCATGAAGGGCACCTTGTTGGGCCCGCCCCTTTCACGGTTATCGCTTCTCGGCCTTTTGGCTAAGATCAAGTGTAGTATCTGTTCTTATCAGTTTAATATCTGATACGTCCCCTATCTGGGGACCATATATTAAATGGATTTTTGAGAACGGGGGCCGATTTCGAAGCTTGCTTCCGTCGCCCTATGCATTGACCCGATATGGCAGTATCTTCGGGTACAGTGCACCACCCCCTTACAGGGTTAAAAAGAAAGATTCCTACTTTCATTGCTACCTGCTTGCTGGCTAGCCAGCTAGCCAGCCCTGTGGGCCTTGCTGCTGCTGCAGCCAAAAAACAAAAGGTGGTGCTTCTGCTGCTTCTGCTTCTGCTTGTGTCTGGCCACTGTTGGAGCGTCCAGGCACAGGACTTCTGCTGCTGCTGACTAAATGGCCTCCTTAATTGGATCATTTGAGTAGCCAGCACACCTGTGCAGGTAGGGAATGACATGATAGGCAGCTGCCTTGATAGCGGGTGGGTGCTGAATGTTCCTAATTGACAAAATAAGATTAATGCTTATGAAGAAATATAAAATCTCATCCCTTCCCCAATATCGCGCCACACCCCTACCCCTTAATTCCCTGGTTGAACTTGATGGACATATGTCTTTTTTCGACCGTACTAACTATGTAACTATGTAACATAACATGGGGGGGGGGGGGGGGTCTCCTGGCTGTTCACACAGGTGTGTCATTGCTGTACATTGACCATGCATTGCTTCTGTGGTATTGCAAAGGCAAAGACAAATGCTTCCAGCCATCCATTGCACTAATGGATTGGTCATCAGCTGGCTGTCTATGTCCCGCATCAATATAGACCAAAGTACAGAGGGTTAGGCTATGCTATTGTGCACCTACCTGATGCATCAGAAGGTGCGAGGCCCTTGCTAAATTCTGTGCACAGACTTTGAGATCTATACTTTAGACTGTATCTAAACCTGCTCCAACATGGACTGACATTCTGGCCTACTTTCAGCCGATGCGACTTGTCTGTCGCTGAACAGTCGCTTTTTATGTATTCAGCACCTATGTATAATGTTGTAAAAATGCTCTAGAAGCTAAAGTCGCAGAAATGTCACACATATTTGGCCTGCAACTTTCTGTGCGACAAATTCAGACAGGAAAAATCAGTATAAATCCTTAGAAAATTATCCCCCAGTGTCTCCATCTGCTGGCGGTATTGAATAAGCATTGCTGCACTGATGGGGTATGCATTAGACGAAAAAAAAGAAGAAAAAGAAGAATAATACGCCCAGAAAAGAGGCGAAAAGGAGAAAAACGTAAAAAAACGTGAAAAAAAAGTAAGAGGAAGAGAAGGGAAAAAAAGGTGGAAATGGGTTTAAAAGTGATTTCGGCGGAGAAATATATATATATATATATATATATATATATATATATATATATATATACGCGCACACACACACATATATATAAACGTATTCTCCGTTGAGATATTGCAGCCGCTGCTGTGTCCAGGCCCAGGAGCCTTAGCACTGTGCTGTGATGTCACTCAATACCACTGACATCACTAGGTGTAAACAACATCTCTCCTTTGCTGTGTATGTGACTATGGAGCTGTTTGGTGATGTCGTCTATTATGGCCTTCATAGAAGCAACAGGAGATTGTTGCATCCATCTAGAACCCTCAGAACTACAGTGCTATGATGTCACTCACTTCCACAGGCCTTGCAGAGTGTAAACAACAACAACCCAGCTTTGTTGTGTATGTAACCATAGGGATTTGTGATGTCACCTAGAACCTTCACAGCAGCGACAGCTTTATGAGGAGCATCAGCACTGCTCTGCCTGAGCAGAACCATCACCGCCATAGGTTGTCAAATAACCCGGGTTTAACCCACACAGGTAAGTCCAATGGGGTGCAGGCATGTCCTCTATGCTTACAGCTTCCCGTGGGTGTTGGTTTGATACCGTTTGGGGACAGCCAAGGAGGCATCTGCAGGCAACAAAGGTAGGTGTGTGCTTGTGTGTGTGTTTCCTATGCAGATCCTAAGCCCAGTGTCACATGCAAGTAGGAGGAGTAAGAAGGGTTCCTGGCAAATCCGGGTTATGGATTGCATTTAAAAAGGCCCCGTGGGAGTGCAATGGGCCCCTGTCTTGCTGCTTAGCAATAATGGTATGGGTTTAGGTTCTGCTGTGTGTACTGGTGGTTGACTGCCCCCCAGCCCAGAGTGTGCATGGAAAATTGTCTGGCAGCCTCCCTGACAGCAAGCAGTGATAGTGCCCATGAAGGGCACCTTGTTGGGCCCGCCCCTTTCACGGTTATCGCTTCTCGGCCTTTTGGCTAAGATCAAGTGTAGTATCTGTTCTTATCAGTTTAATATCTGATACGTCCCCTATCTGGGGACCATATATTAAATGGATTTTTGAGAACGGGGGCCGATTTCGAAGCTTGCTTCCGTCGCCCTATGCATTGACCCGATATGGCAGTATCTTCGGGTACAGTGCACCACCCCCTTACAGGGTTAAAAAGAAAGATTCCTACTTTCATTGCTACCTGCTTGCTGGCTAGCCAGCTAGCCAGCCCTGTGGGCCTTGCTGCTGCTGCAGCCAAAAAACAAAAGGTGGTGCTGCAGCTGCTTCTGCTGCTTCTGCTTCTGCTTGTGTCTGGCCGCTGTTGGAGCGTCCAGGCACAGGACTTCTGCTGCTGCTGACTAAATGGCCTCCTTAATTGGATCATTTGAGTAGCCAGCACACCTGTGCAGGTAGGGCATGACATGATAGGCAGCTGCCTTGATAGCGGGTGGGTGCTGAATGTTCCTAATTGACAAAATAAGATTAATGCTTATGAAGAAATATAAAATCTCATCCCTTCCCCAATATCGCGCCACACCCCTACCCCTTAATTCCCTGGTTGAACTTGATGGACATATGTCTTTTTTCGACCGTACTAACTATGTAACTATGTAACATAACATGGGGGGGGGGGGGGGGTCTCCTGGCTGTTCACACAGGTGTGTCATTGCTGTACATTGACCATGCATTGCTTCTGTGGTATTGCAAAGGCAAAGACAAATGCTTCCAGCCATCCATTGCACTAATGGATTGGTCATCAGCTGGCTGTCTATGTCCCGCATCAATATAGACCAAAGTACAGAGGGTTAGGCTATGCTATTGTGCACCTACCTGATGCATCAGAAGGTGCGAGGCCCTTGCTAAATTCTGTGCACAGACTTTGAGATCTATACTTTAGACTGTATCTAAACCTGCTCCAACATGGACTGACATTCTGGCCTACTTTCAGCCGATGCGACTTGTCTGTCGCTGAACAGTCGCTTTTTATGTATTCAGCACCTATGTATAATGTTGTAAAAATGCTCTAGAAGCTAAAGTCGCAGAAATGTCACACATATTTGGCCTGCAACTTTCTGTGCGACAAATTCAGACAGGAAAAATCAGTATAAATCCTTAGAAAATTATCCCCCAGTGTCTCCATCTGCTGGCGGTATTGAATAAGCATTGCTGCACTGATGGGGTATGCATTAGACGAAAAAAAAGAAGAAAAAGAAGAATAATACGCCCAGAAAAGAGGCGAAAAGGAGAAAAACGTAAAAAAACGTGAAAAAAAAGTAAGAGGAAGAGAAGGGAAAAAAAGGTGGAAATGGGTTTAAAAGTGATTTCGGCGGAGAAATATATATATATATATATATATATATATATATATATATATACGCGCACACACACACATATATATAAACGTATTCTCCGTTGAGATATTGCAGCCGCTGCTGTGTCCAGGCCCAGGAGCCTTAGCACTGTGCTGTGATGTCACTCAATACCACTGACATCACTAGGTGTAAACAACATCTCTCCTTTGCTGTGTATGTGACTATGGAGCTGTTTGGTGATGTCGTCTATTATGGCCTTCATAGAAGCAACAGGAGATTGTTGCATCCATCTAGAACCCTCAGAACTACAGTGCTATGATGTCACTCACTTCCACAGGCCTTGCAGAGTGTAAACAACAACAACCCAGCTTTGTTGTGTATGTAACCATAGGGATTTGTGATGTCACCTAGAACCTTCACAGCAGCGACAGCTTTATGAGGAGCATCAGCACTGCTCTGCCTGAGCAGAACCATCACCGCCATAGGTTGTCAAATAACCCGGGTTTAACCCACACAGGTAAGTCCAATGGGGTGCAGGCATGTCCTCTATGCTTACAGCTTCCCGTGGGTGTTGGTTTGATACCGTTTGGGGACAGCCAAGGAGGCATCTGCAGGCAACAAAGGTAGGTGTGTGCTTGTGTGTGTGTTTCCTATGCAGATCCTAAGCCCAGTGTCACATGCAAGTAGGAGGAGTAAGAAGGGTTCCTGGCAAATCCGGGTTATGGATTGCATTTAAAAAGGCCCCGTGGGAGTGCAATGGGCCCCTGTCTTGCTGCTTAGCAATAATGGTATGGGTTTAGGTTCTGCTGTGTGTACTGGTGGTTGACTGCCCCCCAGCCCAGAGTGTGCATGGAAAATTGTCTGGCAGCCTCCCTGACAGCAAGCAGTGATAGTGCCCATGAAGGGCACCTTGTTGGGCCCGCCCCTTTCACGGTTATCGCTTCTCGGCCTTTTGGCTAAGATCAAGTGTAGTATCTGTTCTTATCAGTTTTCATGCTGGTGGGGATGGGTGCTGCATGGAGGATGCAGGTGTACCAGGGCTTTCCGGGGCTGGTTCTGAGGAATCAGCTCGACGGCTGCCCCGATGTGACCTGTTCCCTCCGGGTCTCGCCATGAGGCTGAGAGGGTCTAGAGCCGAGGTACTTTTGTGCCTCGGGGAGTGGTGACCCCGAGGTGCCGAAACTCACTGGGAGAATAGACTCACTGGGTTGAAGCACGGGCACCATAATCTCTTCACCTTGTGGCACTCACCTCTTGATTCCCGGCCTTCTGGCTAGGATCAGAGAAATTTTTATAGATCCGGCCGGATGTCCGGGCAGTATATCTGCACACATTCACTTATTTATTTCTTTTTTTGTCTCACTGTGTCACTTTTTGCGTGTTGTGTGTTCACAGGATTTGTCAGGATGCGTTAGCCCTTCTGGGTGTCCCTCCTGGCGGTCTAGGGGAGGTGTGTGTGGCCATTAGGTTCCGCACCTCCCTGCAAACACCCCGGGTACTCCTGCTTTGGCAGGGTACCTACCGTAATCGGCTCTGCGGGCAGATACCTTGGCTAACGCCAAGGGGGATGCCGGGAGCATTTGTGGTCCCCTAGTAGCTTCGGCGAAAAGGGGCATCGAACCTGGAACCTCGCAGGTACCTTTTGGTCCGGAGGCGAAGGGTAAGGTTTGTTGGGGGGCCTCTCTCCTATCGGAGAAGGGCTTGCGATAGACCGCATCCTTTGTGCACGTTTTTTTAGTGTAACACGTTTGCACTTTTTCTTGCACTTTGGGTGAATCGAAAGCACGTTCCTCGGCTTTAGATAAAAAAAAAAAAAAAAAAATCTGTTCTTATCAGTTTAATATCTGATACGTCCCCTATCTGGGGACCATATATTAAATGGATTTTTGAGAACGGGGGCCGATTTCGAAGCTTGCTTCCGTCGCCATATGCATTGACCCGATATGGCAGTATCTTCGGGTACAGTGCACCACCCCCTTACAGGGTTAAAAAGAAAGATTCCTACTTTCATTGCTACCTGCTTGCTGGCTAGCCAGCTAGCCAGCCCTGTGGGCCTTGCTGCTGCTGCAGCCAAAAAACAAAAGGTGGTGCTGCTGCTGCTTCTGCTGCTTCTGCTGCTTCTGCTTCTGCTTGTGTCTGGCCGCTGTTGGAGCGTCCAGGCACAGGACTTCTGCTGCTGCTGACTAAATGGCCTCCTTAATTGGATCATTTGAGTAGCCAGCACACCTGTGCAGGTAGGGCATGACATAATAGGCAGCTGCCTTGATAGCGGGTGGGTGCTGAATGTTCCTAATTGACAAAATAAGATTAATGCTTATGAAGAAATATAAAATCTCATCCCTTCCCCAATATCGCGCCACACCCCTACCCCTTAATTCCCTGGTTGAACTTGATGGACATATGTCTTTTTTCGACCGTACTAACTATGTAACTATGTAACATAACATGGGGGGGGGGGGGTCTCCTGGCTGTTCACACAGGTGTGTCATTGCTGTACATTGACCATGCATTGCTTCTGTGGTATTGCAAAGGCAAAGACAAATGCTTCCAGCCATCCATTGCACTAATGGATTGGTCATCAGCTGGCTGTCTATGTCCCGCATCAATATAGACCAAAGTACAGAGGGTTAGGCTATGCTATTGTGCACCTACCTGATGCATCAGAAGGTGCGAGGCCCTTGCTAAATTCTGTGCACAGACTTTGAGATCTATACTTTAGACTGTATCTAAACCTGCTCCAACATGGACTGACATTCTGGCCTACTTTCAGCCGATGCGACTTGTCTGTCGCTGAACAGTCGCTTTTTATGTATTCAGCACCTATGTATAATGTTGTAAAAATGCTCTAGAAGTTAAAGTCGCAGAAATGTCACACATATTTGGCCTGCAACTTTCTGTGCGACAAATTCAGACAGGAAAAATCAGTATAAATCCTTAGAAAATTATCCCCCAGTGTCTCCATCTGCTGGCGGTATTGAATAAGCATTGCTGCACTGATGGGGTATGCATTAGACGAAAAAAAAGAAGAAAAAGAAGAATAATACGCCCAGAAAAGAGGCGAAAAGGAGAAAAACGTAAAAAAACGTGAAAAAAAAGTAAGAGGAAGAGAAGGGAAAAAAAGGTGGAAATGGGTTTAAAAGTGATTTCGGCGGAGAAATATATATATATATATATATATATATATATATATATATATACGCACACACACACATATATATAAACGTATTCTCCGTTGAGATATTGCAGCCGCTGCTGTGTCCAGGCCCAGGAGCCTTAGCACTGTGCTGTGATGTCACTCAATACCACTGACATCACTAGGTGTAAACAACATCTCTCCTTTGCTGTGTATGTGACTATGGAGCTGTTTGGTGATGTCGTCTATTATGGCCTTCATAGAAGCAACAGGAGATTGTTGCATCCATCTAGAACCCTCAGAACTACAGTGCTATGATGTCACTCACTTCCACAGGCCTTGCAGAGTGTAAACAACAACAACCCAGCTTTGTTGTGTATGTAACCATAGGGATTTGTGATGTCACCTAGAACCTTCACAGCAGCGACAGCTTTATGAGGAGCATCAGCACTGCTCTGCCTGAGCAGAACCATCACCGCCATAGGTTGTCAAATAACCCGGGTTTAACCCACACAGGTAAGTCCAATGGGGTGCAGGCATGTCCTCTATGCTTACAGCTTCCCGTGGGTGTTGGTTTGATACCGTTTGGGGACAGCCAAGGAGGCATCTGCAGGCAACAAAGGTAGGTGTGTGCTTGTGTGTGTGTTTCCTATGCAGATCCTAAGCCCAGTGTCACATGCAAGTAGGAGGAGTAAGAAGGGTTCCTGGCAAATCCAGGTTATGGATTGCATTTAAAAAGGCCCCGTGGGAGTGCAATGGGCCCCTGTCTTGCTGCTTAGCAATAATGGTATGGGTTTAGGTTCTGCTGTGTGTACTGGTGGTTGACTGCCCCCCAGCCCAGAGTGTGCATGGAAAATTGTCTGGCAGCCTCCCTGACAGCAAGCAGTGATAGTGCCCATGAAGGGCACCTTGTTGGGCCCGCCCCTTTCACGGTTATCGCTTCTCGGCCTTTTGGCTAAGATCAAGTGTAGTATCTGTTCTTATCAGTTTAATATCTGATACGTCCCCTATCTGGGGACCATATATTAAATGGATTTTTGAGAACGGGGGCCGATTTCGAAGCTTGCTTCTGTCGCCCTATGCATTGACCCGATATGGCAGTATCTTCGGGTACAGTGCACCACCCCCTTACAGGGTTAAAAAGAAAGATTCCTACTTTCATTGCTACCTGCTTGCTGGCTAGCCAGCTAGCCAGCCCTGTGGGCCTTGCTGCTGCTGCAGCCAAAAAACAAAAGGTGGTGCTGCTGCTGCTTCTGCTGCTTCTGCTGCTTCTGCTTCTGCTTGTGTCTGGCCGCTGTTGGAGCGTCCAGGCACAGGACTTCTGCTGCTGCTGACTAAATGGCCTCCTTAATTGGATCATTTGAGTAGCCAGCACACCTGTGCAGGTAGGGCATGACATAATAGGCAGCTGCCTTGATAGCGGGTGGGTGCTGAATGTTCCTAATTGACAAAATAAGATTAATGCTTATGAAGAAATATAAAATCTCATCCCTTCCCCAATATCGCGCCACACCCCTACCCCTTAATTCCCTGGTTGAACTTGATGGACATATGTCTTTTTTCGACCGTACTAACTATGTAACTATGTAACATAACATGGGGGGGGGGGGGTCTCCTGGCTGTTCACACAGGTGTGTCATTGCTGTACATTGACCATGCATTGCTTCTGTGGTATTGCAAAGGCAAAGACAAATGCTTCCAGCCATCCATTGCACTAATGGATTGGTCATCAGCTGGCTGTCTATGTCCCGCATCAATATAGACCAAAGTACAGAGGGTTAGGCTATGCTATTGTGCACCTACCTGATGCATCAGAAGGTGCGAGGCCCTTGCTAAATTCTGTGCACAGACTTTGAGATCTATACTTTAGACTGTATCTAAACCTGCTCCAACATGGACTGACATTCTGGCCTACTTTCAGCCGATGCGACTTGTCTGTCGCTGAACAGTCGCTTTTTATGTATTCAGCACCTATGTATAATGTTGTAAAAATGCTCTAGAAGTTAAAGTCGCAGAAATGTCACACATATTTGGCCTGCAACTTTCTGTGCGACAAATTCAGACAGGAAAAATCAGTATAAATCCTTAGAAAATTATCCCCCAGTGTCTCCATCTGCTGGCGGTATTGAATAAGCATTGCTGCACTGATGGGGTATGCATTAGACGAAAAAAAAGAAGAAAAAGAAGAATAATACGCCCAGAAAAGAGGCGAAAAGGAGAAAAACGTAAAAAAACGTGAAAAAAAAGTAAGAGGAAGAGAAGGGAAAAAAAGGTGGAAATGGGTTTAAAAGTGATTTCGGCGGAGAAATATATATATATATATATATATATATATATATATATACGCACACACACACATATATATAAACGTATTCTCCGTTGAGATATTGCAGCCGCTGCTGTGTCCAGGCCCAGGAGCCTTAGCACTGTGCTGTGATGTCACTCAATACCACTGACATCACTAGGTGTAAACAACATCTCTCCTTTGCTGTGTATGTGACTATGGAGCTGTTTGGTGATGTCGTCTATTATGGCCTTCATAGAAGCAACAGGAGATTGTTGCATCCATCTAGAACCCTCAGAACTACAGTGCTATGATGTCACTCACTTCCACAGGCCTTGCAGAGTGTAAACAACAACAACCCAGCTTTGTTGTGTATGTAACCATAGGGATTTGTGATGTCACCTAGAACCTTCACAGCAGCGACAGCTTTATGAGGAGCATCAGCACTGCTCTGCCTGAGCAGAACCATCACCGCCATAGGTTGTCAAATAACCCGGGTTTAACCCACACAGGTAAGTCCAATGGGGTGCAGGCATGTCCTCTATGCTTACAGCTTCCCGTGGGTGTTGGTTTGATACCGTTTGGGGACAGCCAAGGAGGCATCTGCAGGCAACAAAGGTAGGTGTGTGCTTGTGTGTGTGTTTCCTATGCAGATCCTAAGCCCAGTGTCACATGCAAGTAGGAGGAGTAAGAAGGGTTCCTGGCAAATCCAGGTTATGGATTGCATTTAAAAAGGCCCCGTGGGAGTGCAATGGGCCCCTGTCTTGCTGCTTAGCAATAATGGTATGGGTTTAGGTTCTGCTGTGTGTACTGGTGGTTGACTGCCCCCCAGCCCAGAGTGTGCATGGAAAATTGTCTGGCAGCCTCCCTGACAGCAAGCAGTGATAGTGCCCATGAAGGGCACCTTGTTGGGCCCGCCCCTTTCACGGTTATCGCTTCTCGGCCTTTTGGCTAAGATCAAGTGTAGTATCTGTTCTTATCAGTTTAATATCTGATACGTCCCCTATCTGGGGACCATATATTAAATGGATTTTTGAGAACGGGGGCCGATTTCGAAGCTTGCTTCTGTCGCCCTATGCATTGACCCGATATGGCAGTATCTTCGGGTACAGTGCACCACCCCCTTACAGGGTTAAAAAGAAAGATTCCTACTTTCATTGCTACCTGCTTGCTGGCTAGCCAGCTAGCCAGCCCTGTGGGCCTTGCTGCTGCTGCAGCCAAAAAACAAAAGGTGGTGCTGCTGCTGCTTCTGCTGCTTCTGCTTCTGCTTGTGTCTGGCCGCTGTTGGAGCGTCCAGGCACAGGACTTCTGCTGCTGCTGACTAAATGTCCTCCTTAATTGGATCATTTGAGTAGCCAGCACACCTGTGCAGGTAGGGCATGACATGATAGGCAGCTGCCTTGATAGCGGGTGGGTGCTGAATGTTCCTAATTGACAAAATAAGATTAATGCTTATGAAGAAATATAAAATCTCATCCCTTCCCCAATATCGCGCCACACCCCTACCCCTTAATTCCCTGGTTGAACTTGATGGACATATGTCTTTTTTCGACCGTACTAACTATGTAACTATGTAACATAACATGGGGGGGGGGGGGGGTCTCCTGGCTGTTCACACAGGTGTGTCATTGCTGTACATTGACCATGCATTGCTTCTGTGGTATTGCAAAGGCAAAGACAAATGCTTCCAGCCATCCATTGCACTAATGGATTGGTCATCAGCTGGCTGTCTATGTCCCGCATCAATATAGACCAAAGTACAGAGGGTTAGGCTATGCTATTGTGCACCTACCTGATGCATCAGAAGGTGCGAGGCCCTTGCTAAATTCTGTGCACAGACTTTGAGATCTATACTTTAGACTGTATCTAAACCTGCTCCAACATGGACTGACATTCTGGCCTACTTTCAGCCGATGCGACTTGTCTGTCGCTGAACAGTCGCTTTTTATGTATTCAGCACCTATGTATAATGTTGTAAAAATGCTCTAGAAGCTAAAGTCGCAGAAATGTCACACATATTTGGCCTGCAACTTTCTGTGCGACAAATTCAGACAGGAAAAATCAGTATAAATCCTTAGAAAATTATCCCCCAGTGTCTCCATCTGCTGGCGGTATTGAATAAGCATTGCTGCACTGATGGGGTATGCATTAGACGAAAAAAAAGAAGAAAAAGAAGAATAATACGCCCAGAAAAGAGGCGAAAAGGAGAAAAACGTAAAAAAACGTGAAAAAAAAGTAAGAGGAAGAGAAGGGAAAAAAAGGTGGAAATGGGTTTAAAAGTGATTTCGGCGGAGAAATATATATATATATATATATATATATATATATATATATATACGCGCACACACACACATATATATAAACGTATTCTCCGTTGAGATATTGCAGCCGCTGCTGTGTCCAGGCCCAGGAGCCTTAGCACTGTGCTGTGATGTCACTCAATACCACTGACATCACTAGGTGTAAACAACATCTCTCCTTTGCTGTGTATGTGACTATGGAGCTGTTTGGTGATGTCGTCTATTATGGCCTTCATAGAAGCAACAGGAGATTGTTGCATCCATCTAGAACCCTCAGAACTACAGTGCTATGATGTCACTCACTTCCACAGGCCTTGCAGAGTGTAAACAACAACAACCCAGCTTTGTTGTGTATGTAACCATAGGGATTTGTGATGTCACCTAGAACCTTCACAGCAGCGACAGCTTTATGAGGAGCATCAGCACTGCTCTGCCTGAGCAGAACCATCACCGCCATAGGTTGTCAAATAACCCGGGTTTAACCCACACAGGTAAGTCCAATGGGGTGCAGGCATGTCCTCTATGCTTACAGCTTCCCGTGGGTGTTGGTTTGATACCGTTTGGGGACAGCCAAGGAGGCATCTGCAGGCAACAAAGGTAGGTGTGTGCTTGTGTGTGTGTTTCCTATGCAGATCCTAAGCCCAGTGTCACATGCAAGTAGGAGGAGTAAGAAGGGTTCCTGGCAAATCCGGGTTATGGATTGCATTTAAAAAGGCCCCGTGGGAGTGCAATGGGCCCCTGTCTTGCTGCTTAGCAATAATGGTATGGGTTTAGGTTCTGCTGTGTGTACTGGTGGTTGACTGCCCCCCAGCCCAGAGTGTGCATGGAAAATTGTCTGGCAGCCTCCCTGACAGCAAGCAGTGATAGTGCCCATGAAGGGCACCTTGTTGGGCCCGCCCCTTTCACGGTTATCGCTTCTCGGCCTTTTGGCTAAGATCAAGTGTAGTATCTGTTCTTATCAGTTTAATATCTGATACGTCCCCTATCTGGGGACCATATATTAAATGGATTTTTGAGAACGGGGGCCGATTTCGAAGCTTGCTTCCGTCGCCCTATGCATTGACCCGATATGGCAGTATCTTCGGGTACAGTGCACCACCCCCTTACAGGGTTAAAAAGAAAGATTCCTACTTTCATTGCTACCTACTTGCTGGCTAGCCAGCTAGCCAGCCCTGTGGGCCTTGCTGCTGCTGCAGCCAAAAAACAAAAGGTGGTGCTGCTGCTGCTTCTGCTGCTTCTGCTTCTGCTTGTGTCTGGCCGCTGTTGGAGCGTCCAGGCACAGGACTTCTGCTGCTGCTGACTAAATGGCCTCCTTAATTGGATCATTTGAGTAGCCAGCACACCTGTGCAGGTAGGGCATGACATGATAGGCAGCTGCCTTGATAGCGGGTGGGTGCTGAATGTTCCTAATTGACAAAATAAGATTAATGCTTATGAAGAAATATAAAATCTCATCCCTTCCCCAATATCGCGCCACACCCCTACCCCTTAATTCCCTGGTTGAACTTGATGGACATATGTCTTTTTTCGACCGTACTAACTATGTAACTATGTAACATAACATGGGGGGGGGGGGGGTCTCCTGGCTGTTCACACAGGTGTGTCATTGCTGTACATTGACCATGCATTGCTTCTGTGGTATTGCAAAGGCAAAGACAAATGCTTCCAGCCATCCATTGCACTAATGGATTGGTCATCAGCTGGCTGTCTATGTCCCGCATCAATATAGACCAAAGTACAGAGGGTTAGGCTATGCTATTGTGCACCTACCTGATGCATCAGAAGGTGCGAGGCCCTTGCTAAATTCTGTGCACAGACTTTGAGATCTATACTTTAGACTGTATCTAAACCTGCTCCAACATGGACTGACATTCTGGCCTACTTTCAGCCGATGCGACTTGTCTGTCGCTGAACAGTCGCTTTTTATGTATTCAGCACCTATGTATAATGTTGTAAAAATGCTCTAGAAGCTAAAGTCGCAGAAATGTCACACATATTTGGCCTGCAACTTTCTGTGCGACAAATTCAGACAGGAAAAATCAGTATAAATCCTTAGAAAATTATCCCCCAGTGTCTCCATCTGCTGGCGGTATTGAATAAGCATTGCTGCACTGATGGGGTATGCATTAGACGAAAAAAAAGAAGAAAAAGAAGAATAATACGCCCAGAAAAGAGGCGAAAAGGAGAAAAACGTAAAAAAACGTGAAAAAAAAGTAAGAGGAAGAGAAGGGAAAAAAAGGTGGAAATGGGTTTAAAAGTGATTTCGGCGGAGAAATATATATATATATATATATATATATATATATATATATATATATATATACGCGCACACACACACATATATATAAACGTATTCTCCGTTGAGATATTGCAGCCGCTGCTGTGTCCAGGCCCAGGAGCCTTAGCACTGTGCTGTGATGTCACTCAATACCACTGACATCACTAGGTGTAAACAACATCTCTCCTTTGCTGTGTATGTGACTATGGAGCTGTTTGGTGATGTCGTCTATTATGGCCTTCATAGAAGCAACAGGAGATTGTTGCATCCATCTAGAACCCTCAGAACTACAGTGCTATGATGTCACTCACTTCCACAGGCCTTGCAGAGTGTAAACAACAACAACCCAGCTTTGTTGTGTATGTAACCATAGGGATTTGTGATGTCACCTAGAACCTTCACAGCAGCGACAGCTTTATGAGGAGCATCAGCACTGCTCTGCCTGAGCAGAACCATCACCGCCATAGGTTGTCAAATAACCCGGGTTTAACCCACACAGGTAAGTCCAATGGGGTGCAGGCATGTCCTCTATGCTTACAGCTTTCCGTGGGTGTTGGTTTGATACCGTTTGGGGACAGCCAAGGAGGCATCTGCAGGCAACAAAGGTAGGTGTGTGCTTGTGTGTGTGTTTCCTATGCAGATCCTAAGCCCAGTGTCACATGCAAGTAGGAGGAGTAAGAAGGGGTTCCTGGCAAATCCGGGTTATGGATTGCATTTAAAAAGGCCCCGTGGGAGTGCAATGGGCCCCTGTCTTGCTGCTTAGCAATAATGGTATGGGTTTAGGTTCTGCTGTGTGTACTGGTGGTTGACTGCCCCCCAGCCAGAGTGTGCATGGAAAATTGTCTGGCAGCCTCCCTGACAGCAAGCAGTGATAGTGCCCATGAAGGGCACCTTGTTGGGCCCGCCCCTTTCACGGTTATCGCTTCTCGGCCTTTTGGCTAAGATCAAGTGTAGTATCTGTTCTTATCAGTTTAATATCTGATACGTCCCCTATCTGGGGACCATATATTAAATGGATTTTTGAGAACGGGGGCCGATTTCGAAGCTTGCTTCCGTCGCCCTATGCATTGACCCGATATGGCAGTATCTTCGGGTACAGTGCACCACCCCCCTTACAGGGTTAAAAAGAAAGATTCCTACTTTCATTGCTACCTGCTTGCTGCTAGCCAGCTAGCCAGCCCTGTGGGCCTTGCTGCTGCTGCAGCCAAAAAACAAAAGGTGGTGCTTCTGCTGCTTCTGCTTCTGCTTGTGTCTGGCCACTGTTGGAGCGTCCAGGCACAGGACTTCTGCTGCTGCTGACTAAATGGCCTCCTTAATTGGATCATTTGAGTAGCCAGCACACCTGTGCAGGTAGGGAATGACATGATAGGCAGCTGCCTTGATAGCGGGTGGGGTGCTGAATGTTCCTAATTGACAAAATAAGATTAATGCTTATGAAGAAATATAAAATCTCATCCCTTCCCCAATATCGCGCCACACCCCTACCCCTTAATTCCCTGGTTGAACTTGATGGACATATGTCTTTTTTTCGACCGTACTAACTATGTAACTATGTAACATAACATGGGGGGGGGGGGGGGGGTCTCCTGGCTGTTCACACAGGTGTGTCATTGCTGTACATTGACCATGCATTGCTTCTGTGGTATTGCAAAGGCAAAGACAAATGCTTCCAGCCATCCATTGCACTAATGGATTGGTCATCAGCTGGCTGTCTATGTCCCGCATCAATATAGACCAAAGTACAGAGGTTAGGCTATGCTATTGTGCACCTACCTGATGCATCAGAAGGTTGCGAGGCCCTTGCTAAATTCTGTGCACAGACTTTGAGATCTATACTTTAGACTGTATCTAAACCTGCTCCAACATGGACTGACATTCTGGCCTACTTTCAGCCGATGCGACTTGTCTGTCGGCTGAACAGGTCGCTTTTTATGTATTCAGCACCTATGTATAATGTTGTAAAAAATGCTCTAGAAGCTAAAGTCGCAGAAATGTCACACATATTTGGCCTGCAACTTTCTGTGCGACCAAATTCAGACAGGAAAAATCAGTATAAATCCTTAGAAATTATCCCCCAGTGTCTCCATCTGCTGGCGGTAATGAATAAGCATTGCTGCACTGATGGGTATGCATTAGACGAAAAAAAAGAAGAAAAAGAAGAATAATACGCCCAGAAAAGAGGCGAAAGGAGGAAAAAACGTAAAAAAAAACGTGAAAAAAAAGTAAGAGGAAGAGAAGGGAAAAAAAGGTGGAAATGGGTTTAAAAGTGATTTCGGCGGAGAAATATATATATATATATATATATATATATATATATATATATATATATATACGCGCACACACACACATATATATAAACGTATTCTCCGTTGAGATATTGCAGCCGCTGCTGTGTCCAGGCCCAGGAGCCTTAGCACTGTGCTGTGATGTCACTCAATACCACTGACATCACTAGGTGTAAACAACATCTCTCCTTTGCTGTGTATGTGACTATGGAGCTGTTTGGTGATGTCGTCTATTATGGCCTTCATAGAAGCAACAGGAGATTGTTGCCATCCATCTAGAACCCTCAGAACTACAGTGCTATGATGTCACTCACTTCCACAGGCCTTGCAGAGTGTAAACAACAACAACCCAGCTTTGTTGTGTATGTAACCATAGGGATTTGTGATGTCACCTAGAACCTTCACAGCAGCGACAGCTTTATGAGGAGCATCAGCACTGCTCTGCCTGAGCAGAACCATCACCCCGCCATAGGTTGTCAAATAACCCGGGTTTAAACCCACACAGGTAAGTCCAATGGGGTGCAGGCATGTCCTCTATGCTTACAGCTTCCCGTGGGTGTTGGTTTGATACCGTTTGGGGACAGCCAAGGAGGCATCTGCAGGCAACAAAGGTAGGTGTGTGCTTGTGTGTGTGTTTCCTATGCAGATCCTAAGCCCAGTGTCACATGCAAGTAGGAGGAGTAAGAAGGGTTCCTGGCAAATCCGGGTTATGGATTGCATTTAAAAAGGCCCCGTGGGAGTGCAATGGGCCCCTGTCTTGCTGCTTAGCAATAATGGTATGGGTTTTAGGTTCTGCTGTGTGTACTGGTGGTTGACTGCCCCCCAGCCCAGAGTGTGCATGGAAAATTGTCTGGCAGCCTCCCTGACAGCAAGCAGTGATAGTGCCCATGAAGGGCACCTTGTTGGGCCCCGCCCCTTTCACGGGTTATCGCTTTCTCGGCCTTTTGGCTAAGATCAAGTGTAGTATCTGTTCTTATCAGTTTAATATCTGATACGTCCCCTATCTGGGGGACCATATATTAAATGGATTTTTGAGAACGGGGGCCGATTTCGAAGCTTGCTTCCGTCGCCCTATGCATTGACCTGATATGGCAGTATCTTCGGGTACAGTGCACCACCCCCTTACAGGGTTAAAAAGAAAGATTCCTACTTTCATTGCTACCTGCTTGCTGGCTAGCCAGCTAGCCAGCCCTGTGGGCCCTTGCTGCTGCTGCAGCCAAAAAACAAAAGGTGGTGCTGCAGCTGCTTCTGCTGCTTCTGCTTCTGCTTGTGTCTGGCCGCTGTTGGAGCGTCCAGGCACAGGACTTCTGCTGCTGCTGACTAAATGGCCTCCTTAATTGGATCATTTGAGTAGCCAGCACACCTGTGCAGGTAGGGCATGACATGATAGGCAGCTGCCTTGATAGCGGGTGGGTGCTGAATGTTCCTAATTGACAAAATTAAGATTAATGCTTATGAAGAAATATAAAATCTCATCCCTTCCCCCAATATCGCGCCACACCCCTACCCCTTAATTCCCTGGTTGAACTTGATGGACATATGTCTTTTTTCGACCGTACTAACTATGTAACTATGTAACATAACATGGGGGGGGGGGGGGGGGGGGGTCTCCTGGCTGTTCACACAGGTGTGTCATTGCTGTACATTGACCATGCATTGCTTCTGTGGTATTGCAAAGGCAAAGACAAATGCTTCCAGCCATCCATTGCACTAATGGATTGGTCATCAGCTGGCTGTCTATGTCCCGCATCAATATAGACCAAAGTACAGAGGGTTAGGCTATGCTATTGTGCACCTACCTGATGCATCAGAAGGTGCGAGGCCCTTGCTAAATTCTGTGCACAGACTTTGAGATCTATACTTTAGACTGTATCTAAACCTGCTCCAACATGGACTGACATTCTGGCCTACTTTCAGCCGATGCGACTTGTCTGTCGCTGAACAGTCGCTTTTTATGTATTCAGCACCTATGTATAATGTTGTAAAAATGCTCTAGAAGCTAAAGTCGCAGAAATGTCACACATATTTGGCCTGCAACTTTCTGTGCGGACAAATTCAGACAGGAAAAATCAGTATAAATCCTTAGAAAATTATCCCCCAGTGTCTCCATCTGCTGGCGGTATTGAATAAGCATTGCTGCACTGATGGGGTATGCATTAGACGAAAAAAAAAGAAGAAAAAGAAGAATACTACGCCCAGAAAAGAGGCGAAAAGGAGAAAAAACGTAAAAAAACGTGAAAAAAAAAGTAAGAGGAAGAGAAGGGAAAAAAAGGTGGAAATGGGTTTAAAAGTGATTTCGGCGGAGAAATGATATAATATATATATATATATATATATATATATATACGCGCACAACACACACATATATATAAACGTATTCTCCGTTGAGATATTGCAGCCGCTGCTGTGTCCAGGCCCAGGAGCCTTAGCCACTGTGCTGTGATGTCACTCAATACCACTTGACATCACTAGGTGTAAACAACATCTCTCCTTTGCTGTTGTATGTGACTATGGAGCTGTTTGGTGATGTCGTCTATTATGGGCCGTTCATAGAAGCAACAGGAGATTGTTGCATCCCATCTAGAACCCTCAGAACTACAGTGCTATGATGTCACTCACTTCCACAGGCCTTGCAGAGTGTAAACAACAACAACCCAGCTTTGTTGTGTATGTAACCATAGGGATTTGTGATGTCACCTAGAACCTTCACAGCAGCGACAGCTTTATGAGGAGCATCAGCACTGCTCTGCCTGAGCAGAACCATCACCGCCATAGGTTGTCCAAATAACCCGGGTTTACCCACACAGGTAAGTCCAATGGGGTGCAGGCCATGTCCTCTATGTTGGGGACAGCCAAGGAGGCATCTGCAGGCAACAAAGGTAGGTGTGTGCTTGTGTGTGTGTTTCCTATGCAGATCCTAAGCCCAGTGTCACATGCAAGTAGGAGGAGTAAGAAGGGTTCCTGGCAAATCCGGGTTATGGATTGCATTTAAAAAGGCCCCGTGGGAGTGCAATGGGCCCCTGTCTTGCTGCTTAGCAATAATGGTATGGGTTTAGGTTCTGCTGTGTGTACTGGTGGTTGACTGCCCCCCAGCCCAGAGTGTGCATGGAAAATTGTCTGGCAGCCTCCCTGACAGCAAGCAGTGATAGTGCCCATGAAGGGCACCTTGTTGGGCCCGCCCCTTTCACGGTTATCGCTTCTCGGCCTTTTGGCTAAGATCAAGTGTAGTATCTGTTCTTATCAGTTTTCATGCTGGTGGGGATGGGTGCTGCATGGAGGATGCAGGTGTACCAGGGCTTTCCGGGGCTGGTTCTGAGGAATCAGCTCGACGGCTGCCCCGATGTGACCTGTTCCCTCCGGGTCTCGCCATGAGGCTGAGAGGGTCTAGAGCCGAGGTACTTTTGTGCCTCGGGGAGTGGTGACCCCGAGGTGCCGAAACTCACTGGGAGAATAGACTCACTGGGTTGAAGCACGGGCACCATAATCTCTTCACCTTGTGGCACTCACCTCTTGATTCCCGGCCTTCTGGCTAGGATCAGAGAAATTTTTATAGATCCGGCCGGATGTCCGGGCAGTATATCTGCACACATTCACTTATTTATTTCTTTTTTTGTCTCACTGTGTCACTTTTTGCGTGTTGTGTGTTCACAGGATTTGTCAGGATGCGTTAGCCCTTCTGGGTGTCCCTCCTGGCGGTCTAGGGGAGGTGTGTGTGGCCATTAGGTTCCGCACCTCCCTGCAAACACCCCGGGTACTCCTGCTTTGGCAGGGTACCTACCGTAATCGGCTCTGCGGGCAGATACCTTGGCTAACGCCAAGGGGGATGCCGGGAGCATTTGTGGTCCCCTAGTAGCTTCGGCGAAAAGGGGCATCGAACCTGGAACCTCGCAGGTACCTTTTGGTCCGGAGGCGAAGGGTAAGGTTTGTTGGGGGGCCTCTCTCCTATCGGAGAAGGGCTTGCGATAGACCGCATCCTTTGTGCACGTTTTTTTAGTGTAACACGTTTGCACTTTTTCTTGCACTTTGGGTGAATCGAAAGCACGTTCCTCGGCTTTAGATAAAAAAAAAAAAAAAAAAATCTGTTCTTATCAGTTTAATATCTGATACGTCCCCTATCTGGGGACCATATATTAAATGGATTTTTGAGAACGGGGGCCGATTTCGAAGCTTGCTTCCGTCGCCATATGCATTGACCCGATATGGCAGTATCTTCGGGTACAGTGCACCACCCCCTTACAGGGTTAAAAAGAAAGATTCCTACTTTCATTGCTACCTGCTTGCTGGCTAGCCAGCTAGCCAGCCCTGTGGGCCTTGCTGCTGCTGCAGCCAAAAAACAAAAGGTGGTGCTGCTGCTGCTTCTGCTGCTTCTGCTGCTTCTGCTTCTGCTTGTGTCTGGCCGCTGTTGGAGCGTCCAGGCACAGGACTTCTGCTGCTGCTGACTAAATGGCCTCCTTAATTGGATCATTTGAGTAGCCAGCACACCTGTGCAGGTAGGGCATGACATAATAGGCAGCTGCCTTGATAGCGGGTGGGTGCTGAATGTTCCTAATTGACAAAATAAGATTAATGCTTATGAAGAAATATAAAATCTCATCCCTTCCCCAATATCGCGCCACACCCCTACCCCTTAATTCCCTGGTTGAACTTGATGGACATATGTCTTTTTTCGACCGTACTAACTATGTAACTATGTAACATAACATGGGGGGGGGGGGTCTCCTGGCTGTTCACACAGGTGTGTCATTGCTGTACATTGACCATGCATTGCTTCTGTGGTATTGCAAAGGCAAAGACAAATGCTTCCAGCCATCCATTGCACTAATGGATTGGTCATCAGCTGGCTGTCTATGTCCCGCATCAATATAGACCAAAGTACAGAGGGTTAGGCTATGCTATTGTGCACCTACCTGATGCATCAGAAGGTGCGAGGCCCTTGCTAAATTCTGTGCACAGACTTTGAGATCTATACTTTAGACTGTATCTAAACCTGCTCCAACATGGACTGACATTCTGGCCTACTTTCAGCCGATGCGACTTGTCTGTCGCTGAACAGTCGCTTTTTATGTATTCAGCACCTATGTATAATGTTGTAAAAATGCTCTAGAAGTTAAAGTCGCAGAAATGTCACACATATTTGGCCTGCAACTTTCTGTGCGACAAATTCAGACAGGAAAAATCAGTATAAATCCTTAGAAAATTATCCCCCAGTGTCTCCATCTGCTGGCGGTATTGAATAAGCATTGCTGCACTGATGGGGTATGCATTAGACGAAAAAAAAGAAGAAAAAGAAGAATAATACGCCCAGAAAAGAGGCGAAAAGGAGAAAAACGTAAAAAAACGTGAAAAAAAAGTAAGAGGAAGAGAAGGGAAAAAAAGGTGGAAATGGGTTTAAAAGTGATTTCGGCGGAGAAATATATATATATATATATATATATATATATATATATATATATATACGCACACACACACATATATATAAACGTATTCTCCGTTGAGATATTGCAGCCGCTGCTGTGTCCAGGCCCAGGAGCCTTAGCACTGTGCTGTGATGTCACTCAATACCACTGACATCACTAGGTGTAAACAACATCTCTCCTTTGCTGTGTATGTGACTATGGAGCTGTTTGGTGATGTCGTCTATTATGGCCTTCATAGAAGCAACAGGAGATTGTTGCATCCATCTAGAACCCTCAGAACTACAGTGCTATGATGTCACTCACTTCCACAGGCCTTGCAGAGTGTAAACAACAACAACCCAGCTTTGTTGTGTATGTAACCATAGGGATTTGTGATGTCACCTAGAACCTTCACAGCAGCGACAGCTTTATGAGGAGCATCAGCACTGCTCTGCCTGAGCAGAACCATCACCGCCATAGGTTGTCAAATAACCCGGGTTTAACCCACACAGGTAAGTCCAATGGGGTGCAGGCATGTCCTCTATGCTTACAGCTTCCCGTGGGTGTTGGTTTGATACCGTTTGGGGACAGCCAAGGAGGCATCTGCAGGCAACAAAGGTAGGTGTGTGCTTGTGTGTGTGTTTCCTATGCAGATCCTAAGCCCAGTGTCACATGCAAGTAGGAGGAGTAAGAAGGGTTCCTGGCAAATCCAGGTTATGGATTGCATTTAAAAAGGCCCCGTGGGAGTGCAATGGGCCCCTGTCTTGCTGCTTAGCAATAATGGTATGGGTTTAGGTTCTGCTGTGTGTACTGGTGGTTGACTGCCCCCCAGCCCAGAGTGTGCATGGAAAATTGTCTGGCAGCCTCCCTGACAGCAAGCAGTGATAGTGCCCATGAAGGGCACCTTGTTGGGCCCGCCCCTTTCACGGTTATCGCTTCTCGGCCTTTTGGCTAAGATCAAGTGTAGTATCTGTTCTTATCAGTTTAATATCTGATACGTCCCCTATCTGGGGACCATATATTAAATGGATTTTTGAGAACGGGGGCCGATTTCGAAGCTTGCTTCTGTCGCCCTATGCATTGACCCGATATGGCAGTATCTTCGGGTACAGTGCACCACCCCCTTACAGGGTTAAAAAGAAAGATTCCTACTTTCATTGCTACCTGCTTGCTGGCTAGCCAGCTAGCCAGCCCTGTGGGCCTTGCTGCTGCTGCAGCCAAAAAACAAAAGGTGGTGCTGCTGCTGCTTCTGCTGCTTCTGCTTCTGCTTGTGTCTGGCCGCTGTTGGAGCGTCCAGGCACAGGACTTCTGCTGCTGCTGACTAAATGTCCTCCTTAATTGGATCATTTGAGTAGCCAGCACACCTGTGCAGGTAGGGCATGACATGATAGGCAGCTGCCTTGATAGCGGGTGGGTGCTGAATGTTCCTAATTGACAAAATAAGATTAATGCTTATGAAGAAATATAAAATCTCATCCCTTCCCCAATATCGCGCCACACCCCTACCCCTTAATTCCCTGGTTGAACTTGATGGACATATGTCTTTTTTCGACCGTACTAACTATGTAACTATGTAACATAACATGGGGGGGGGGGGGGGGTCTCCTGGCTGTTCACACAGGTGTGTCATTGCTGTACATTGACCATGCATTGCTTCTGTGGTATTGCAAAGGCAAAGACAAATGCTTCCAGCCATCCATTGCACTAATGGATTGGTCATCAGCTGGCTGTCTATGTCCCGCATCAATATAGACCAAAGTACAGAGGGTTAGGCTATGCTATTGTGCACCTACCTGATGCATCAGAAGGTGCGAGGCCCTTGCTAAATTCTGTGCACAGACTTTGAGATCTATACTTTAGACTGTATCTAAACCTGCTCCAACATGGACTGACATTCTGGCCTACTTTCAGCCGATGCGACTTGTCTGTCGCTGAACAGTCGCTTTTTATGTATTCAGCACCTATGTATAATGTTGTAAAAATGCTCTAGAAGCTAAAGTCGCAGAAATGTCACACATATTTGGCCTGCAACTTTCTGTGCGACAAATTCAGACAGGAAAAATCAGTATAAATCCTTAGAAAATTATCCCCCAGTGTCTCCATCTGCTGGCGGTATTGAATAAGCATTGCTGCACTGATGGGGTATGCATTAGACGAAAAAAAAGAAGAAAAAGAAGAATAATACGCCCAGAAAAGAGGCGAAAAGGAGAAAAACGTAAAAAAACGTGAAAAAAAAGTAAGAGGAAGAGAAGGGAAAAAAAGGTGGAAATGGGTTTAAAAGTGATTTCGGCGGAGAAATATATATATATATATATATATATATATATATATATATATATATATACGCGCACACACACACATATATATAAACGTATTCTCCGTTGAGATATTGCAGCCGCTGCTGTGTCCAGGCCCAGGAGCCTTAGCACTGTGCTGTGATGTCACTCAATACCACTGACATCACTAGGTGTAAACAACATCTCTCCTTTGCTGTGTATGTGACTATGGAGCTGTTTGGTGATGTCGTCTATTATGGCCTTCATAGAAGCAACAGGAGATTGTTGCATCCATCTAGAACCCTCAGAACTACAGTGCTATGATGTCACTCACTTCCACAGGCCTTGCAGAGTGTAAACAACAACAACCCAGCTTTGTTGTGTATGTAACCATAGGGATTTGTGATGTCACCTAGAACCTTCACAGCAGCGACAGCTTTATGAGGAGCATCAGCACTGCTCTGCCTGAGCAGAACCATCACCGCCATAGGTTGTCAAATAACCCGGGTTTAACCCACACAGGTAAGTCCAATGGGGTGCAGGCATGTCCTCTATGCTTACAGCTTCCCGTGGGTGTTGGTTTGATACCGTTTGGGGACAGCCAAGGAGGCATCTGCAGGCAACAAAGGTAGGTGTGTGCTTGTGTGTGTGTTTCCTATGCAGATCCTAAGCCCAGTGTCACATGCAAGTAGGAGGAGTAAGAAGGGTTCCTGGCAAATCCGGGTTATGGATTGCATTTAAAAAGGCCCCGTGGGAGTGCAATGGGCCCCTGTCTTGCTGCTTAGCAATAATGGTATGGGTTTAGGTTCTGCTGTGTGTACTGGTGGTTGACTGCCCCCCAGCCCAGAGTGTGCATGGAAAATTGTCTGGCAGCCTCCCTGACAGCAAGCAGTGATAGTGCCCATGAAGGGCACCTTGTTGGGCCCGCCCCTTTCACGGTTATCGCTTCTCGGCCTTTTGGCTAAGATCAAGTGTAGTATCTGTTCTTATCAGTTTAATATCTGATACGTCCCCTATCTGGGGACCATATATTAAATGGATTTTTGAGAACGGGGGCCGATTTCGAAGCTTGCTTCCGTCGCCCTATGCATTGACCCGATATGGCAGTATCTTCGGGTACAGTGCACCACCCCCTTACAGGGTTAAAAAGAAAGATTCCTACTTTCATTGCTACCTACTTGCTGGCTAGCCAGCTAGCCAGCCCTGTGGGCCTTGCTGCTGCTGCAGCCAAAAAACAAAAGGTGGTGCTGCTGCTGCTTCTGCTGCTTCTGCTTCTGCTTGTGTCTGGCCGCTGTTGGAGCGTCCAGGCACAGGACTTCTGCTGCTGCTGACTAAATGGCCTCCTTAATTGGATCATTTGAGTAGCCAGCACACCTGTGCAGGTAGGGCATGACATGATAGGCAGCTGCCTTGATAGCGGGTGGGTGCTGAATGTTCCTAATTGACAAAATAAGATTAATGCTTATGAAGAAATATAAAATATCATCCCTTCCCCAATATCGCGCCACACCCCTACCCCTTAATTCCCTGGTTGAACTTGATGGACATATGTCTTTTTTCGACCGTACTAACTATGTAACTATGTAACATAACATGGGGGGGGGGGGGAGGCTCCTGGCTGTTCACACAGGTGTGTCATTGCTGTACATTGACCATGCATTGCTTCTGTGGTATTGCAAAGGCAAAGACAAATGCTTCCAGCCATCCATTGCACTAATGGATTGGTCATCAGCTGGCTGTCTATGTCCCGCATCAATATAGACCAAAGTACAGAGGGTTAGGCTATGCTATTGTGCACCTACCTGATGCATCAGAAGGTGCGAGGCCCTTGCTAAATTCTGTGCACAGACTTTGAGATCTATACTTTAGACTGTATCTAAACCTGCTCCAACATGGACTGACATTCTGGCCTACTTTCAGCCGATGCGACTTGTCTGTCGCTGAACAGTCGCTTTTTATGTATTCAGCACCTATGTATAATGTTGTAAAAATGCTCTAGAAGCTAAAGTCGCAGAAATGTCACACATATTTGGCCTGCAACTTTCTGTGCGACAAATTCAGACAGGAAAAATCAGTATAAATCCTTAGAAAATTATCCCCCAGTGTCTCCATCTGCTGGCGGTATTGAATAAGCATTGCTGCACTGATGGGGTATGCATTAGACGAAAAAAAAGAAGAAAAAGAAGAATAATACGCCCAGAAAAGAGGCGAAAAGGAGAAAAACGTAAAAAAACGTGAAAAAAAAGTAAGAGGAAGAGAAGGGAAAAAAAGGTGGAAATGGGTTTAAAAGTGATTTCGGCGGAGAAATATATATATATATATATATATATATATATATATATATATATACGCGCACACACACACATATATATAAACGTATTCTCCGTTGAGATATTGCAGCCGCTGCTGTGTCCAGGCCCAGGAGCCTTAGCACTGTGCTGTGATGTCACTCAATACCACTGACATCACTAGGTGTAAACAACATCTCTCCTTTGCTGTGTATGTGACTATGGAGCTGTTTGGTGATGTCGTCTATTATGGCCTTCATAGAAGCAACAGGAGATTGTTGCATCCATCTAGAACCCTCAGAACTACAGTGCTATGATGTCACTCACTTCCACAGGCCTTGCAGAGTGTAAACAACAACAACCCAGCTTTGTTGTGTATGTAACCATAGGGATTTGTGATGTCACCTAGAACCTTCACAGCAGCGACAGCTTTATGAGGAGCATCAGCACTGCTCTGCCTGAGCAGAACCATCACCGCCATAGGTTGTCAAATAACCCGGGTTTAACCCACACAGGTAAGTCCAATGGGGTGCAGGCATGTCCTCTATGCTTACAGCTTCCCGTGGGTGTTGGTTTGATACCGTTTGGGGACAGCCAAGGAGGCATCTGCAGGCAACAAAGGTAGGTGTGTGCTTGTGTGTGTGTTTCCTATGCAGATCCTAAGCCCAGTGTCACATGCAAGTAGGAGGAGTAAGAAGGGTTCCTGGCAAATCCGGGTTATGGATTGCATTTAAAAAGGCCCCGTGGGAGTGCAATGGGCCCCTGTCTTGCTGCTTAGCAATAATGGTATGGGTTTAGGTTCTGCTGTGTGTACTGGTGGTTGACTGCCCCCCAGCCCAGAGTGTGCATGGAAAATTGTCTGGCAGCCTCCCTGACAGCAAGCAGTGATAGTGCCCATGAAGGGCACCTTGTTGGGCCCGCCCCTTTCACGGTTATCGCTTCTCGGCCTTTTGGCTAAGATCAAGTGTAGTATCTGTTCTTATCAGTTTAATATCTGATACGTCCCCTATCTGGGGACCATATATTAAATGGATTTTTGAGAACGGGGGCCGATTTCGAAGCTTGCTTCCGTCGCCCTATGCATTGACCCGATATGGCAGTATCTTCGGGTACAGTGCACCACCCCCTTACAGGGTTAAAAAGAAAGATTCCTACTTTCATTGCTACCTGCTTGCTGGCTAGCCAGCTAGCCAGCCCTGTGGGCCTTGCTGCTGCTGCAGCCAAAAAACAAAAGGTGGTGCTGCTGCTGCTTCTGCTGCTTCTGCTTCTGCTTGTGTCTGGCCGCTGTTGGAGCGTCCAGGCACAGGACTTCTGCTGCTGCTGACTAAATGGCCTCCTTAATTGGATCATTTGAGTAGCCAGCACACCTGTGCAGGTAGGGCATGACATGATAGGCAGCTGCCTTGATAGCGGGTGGGTGCTGAATGTTCCTAATTGACAAAATAAGATTAATGCTTATGAAGAAATATAAAATCTCATCCCTTCCCCAATATCGCGCCACACCCCTACCCCTTAATTCCCTGGTTGAACTTGATGGACATATGTCTTTTTTCGACCGTACTAACTATGTAACTATGTAACATAACATGGGGGGGGGGGGGGGTCTCCTGGCTGTTCACACAGGTGTGTCATTGCTGTACATTGACCATGCATTGCTTCTGTGGTATTGCAAAGGCAAAGACAAATGCTTCCAGCCATCCATTGCACTAATGGATTGGTCATCAGCTGGCTGTCTATGTCCCGCATCAATATAGACCAAAGTACAGAGGGTTAGGCTATGCTATTGTGCACCTACCTGATGCATCAGAAGGTGCGAGGCCCTTGCTAAATTCTGTGCACAGACTTTGAGATCTATACTTTAGACTGTATCTAAACCTGCTCCAACATGGACTGACATTCTGGCCTACTTTCAGCCGATGCGACTTGTCTGTCGCTGAACAGTCGCTTTTTATGTATTCAGCACCTATGTATAATGTTGTAAAAATGCTCTAGAAGCTAAAGTCGCAGAAATGTCACACATATTTGGCCTGCAACTTTCTGTGCGACAAATTCAGACAGGAAAAATCAGTATAAATCCTTAGAAAATTATCCCCCAGTGTCTCCATCTGCTGGCGGTATTGAATAAGCATTGCTGCACTGATGGGGTATGCATTAGACGAAAAAAAAGAAGAAAAAGAAGAATAATACGCCCAGAAAAGAGGCGAAAAGGAGAAAAACGTAAAAAAACGTGAAAAAAAAGTAAGAGGAAGAGAAGGGAAAAAAAGGTGGAAATGGGTTTAAAAGTGATTTCGGCGGAGAAATATATATATATATATATATATATATATACGCGCACACACACACATATATATAAACGTATTCTCCGTTGAGATATTGCAGCCGCTGCTGTGTCCAGGCCCAGGAGCCTTAGCACTGTGCTGTGATGTCACTCAATACCACTGACATCACTAGGTGTAAACAACATCTCTCCTTTGCTGTGTATGTGACTATGGAGCTGTTTGGTGATGTCGTCTATTATGGCCTTCATAGAAGCAACAGGAGATTGTTGAATCCATCTAGAACCCTCAGAACTACAGTGCTATGATGTCACTCACTTCCACAGGCCTTGCAGAGTGTAAACAACAACAACCCAGCTTTGTTGTGTATGTAACCATAGGGATTTGTGATGTCACCTAGAACCTTCACAGCAGCGACAGCTTTATGAGGAGCATCAGCACTGCTCTGCCTGAGCAGAACCATCACCGCCATAGGTTGTCAAATAACCCGGGTTTAACCCACACAGGTAAGTCCAATGGGGTGCAGGCATGTCCTCTATGCTTACAGCTTCCCGTGGGTGTTGGTTTGATACCGTTTGGGGACAGCCAAGGAGGCATCTGCAGGCAACAAAGGTAGGTGTGTGCTTGTGTGTGTGTTTCCTATGCAGATCCTAAGCCCAGTGTCACATGCAAGTAGGAGGAGTAAGAAGGGTTCCTGGCAAATCCGGGTTATGGATTGCATTTAAAAAGGCCCCGTGGGAGTGCAATGGGCCCCTGTCTTGCTGCTTAGCAATAATGGTATGGGTTTAGGTTCTGCTGTGTGTACTGGTGGTTGACTGCCCCCCAGCCCAGAGTGTGCATGGAAAATTGTCTGGCAGCCTCCCTGACAGCAAGCAGTGATAGTGCCCATGAAGGGCACCTTGTTGGGCCCGCCCCTTTCACGGTTATCGCTTCTCGGCCTTTTGGCTAAGATCAAGTGTAGTAATACAGGAGATCTGGTCAGAAGGTACTCGGGTACCCCTCTCCTCGGCCTTGTGGGATCGCCCAGGTTTATTGCCTGGGCTTCACCCACTTGTTGCTATTGGGGAGAGGGCTTAGTCCCAGGGTAACGGGTTGCGATCGCCTCTCAAAGCCTTCGGGTGGAGAGAGGTTTGAGCGAATTGGCTGGTTGGTTGGAGCGGAGAGAACCAGACCAAAACACGAATGAACCATGGATGAAGATCTAGATCCTGGTTCGGTACCGGCTTATGCCCGGATTAAACACACTGTGCGGGTCATTCTCACAGGTGATGCGGCGGATGCACGTGGCATGAGGTTCGTGATAGAGGACGTGCTCGACAAGATTCTTAATGTTCGTAAGCGAGAGATTTTGGCCATCCAGGATTACCCTAAGCGGAGGATCTACGACTGCACTTTCATAGGGGAAGGCGTATTCTTAGATGCAGTAATGAAAATTCCAAAGCAAGATGATCCGAGGCTTAAGGGTATCCAAATTGTCGAGCACGTCCTAGATGAAACCAAGTTGATTGTCGTGAAGATGTACTCCCCTTTTGTAAATCAGAGAGAGATCGATGGGTTCCTGGCAGCCTACTTTAAAAAGGTGGAGTTCAGAGGAAAAATCATGAACGACTGTGGTGTCTGGACCTCAAAATGGCGATATCAAGTCACGTGCAACAAAGACCCCACCCTCCCAGGGGGGATACTATTACCGCCTGCTCGTTTTAAATTAAACAATGTGTGTGGCGACCTCTTTTTTGCGGGAATGCCAAACTTCTGCAGAAGGTGCCAACGTTATGGGCACATAAAGGAAAATTGTGAAAGTTCCTGTAAGAAATGTGGAAGCATGCAACATGAAACAGAAAAATGTGATAAGGGTTTGAGATGTAATTTTTGCCGTCACTTTGGTCACGTGTATGCTTTCTGTCCCCACAGACCAAAAAAAACCACAGAACAGCAAGGGCAACCCAAGAGAGACGTCCGGAGACCAGCCTGGGGAAAAGCCAGAGAGGAGGAGCACCCCCCACAAGAAGAGGTAAGCTGTGAGATGGAGACCACGGCCCCCCCAAAAGAACCCCAGGAGAAAGAGGCACAGGTGGAAAGGGGGACCCCAAATGAGAGGAGGCCGGGGAAGAGAAATGCCAGAGGGGATCGGGCAGATACCTCAGAGAAGGTGGAAGAGCGAGAGGTGCCCGATTCCACCCCGGAAGGTCCTCCTGCTCGGGGTCCCCCTGAGTGTGAAAACCCGGACGGAGTAGCAAAGGTGAAAAGACGAAGGGGCTCCAAAGGGCGTCCGGACTCGGAGGTGGTCCAGGAGGAGCAGATGGAAGTTCCTGTCGTGACGGGGGCTCCAAGTGAAGCTCCTCCACAGGTCCCAGCGGTGGATACCCCTCCTCCTCCCAGCCAGGAGGAGGTTTCAGGGGTGACCATCTCCGAGGTCCCGGAAACGGACCTAAGTACGCACCCGACCCCTATGGAGGGGCAAGAGGTGGACGCCGAAAAAGAGAATGGAGCCCAGAAGCTGTTCTTACCAATGTACTCCGTCTATACACCTGTGGTCTTGGAAGAGGGGGGCTGCTCGAGCGATGGTGGTTCCTCTCCGGCTTCCTCTATGTGTACGGTAGAGTCAGAGGTGGGGGGTAACGAGAGCTCCAGTGCGCAATCTGGTTTTTAGTTTGTTATCTGAGCCTCCCTTTTTTTTACATCTCCAATGGCTGAGTTGTCCGGATTGTCTATGAATGTAAGAAGTATAAGTTCACGAGCGAAACGGGTTGCCCTTTTTAACTACTTGTCTATTTTTGCTGCTTCTGTGGTTTTCCTGCAGGAGTGCGGCATCCCGCATAGTTTAAATTATGAAAAGTATAAAAAAGATTGGGTACACGGTCCATCAGTCTGGTCTGGATCTAACGAATCCAGATCAGCAGGGGTCGCCATACTTTTTAAAGGAAATGCTTTTATTGATTTTATTCATGAGATTTTACCAGGCAGAATTTTATTGGTTAAAGCTTTTATTGATGGTATTAAATGGCAGTTTTTAAATTTTTATGGTTCACCCAATAAAAATGATAGAGCACGGATGTTAGAGATTTTACCCCTTTTTATCAATGATTCTGAACCTCTTATTTTAGCAGGTGATTTTAATTGTATTTTAAGGGGGGAGCACCGTTTTACCAATTCAGTAAGTAGAAACTATGATAAAACATCTTCTATGTTAAAAAATATGATTATTGATTTTAGACTTACTGATGTTTTTAAGAAATGCAATAGTATTTTACCAGAAAGAGACGGTGTGACCTGGAGCAACGCAAACTGCAGCTCCAGGATCGATTTTATCTTCTGTTCTTATCAAGTACTGCCTTTTAAGTGTGATGTTTTAACCAATGTTTTTTCTGATCACAAACTTTTATCTTTTAAGGTGAAGAGTGATTTTAGAAAAAAGACTGGGAGGAATGCCTGGAAGATGAATGTATCCCTTTTAGAAGATCCGCAGGTTTTATCCGATTTTATCAACTTCTACAAGGACTGCAGACGGGTAAGAGATCCTAACACTCCCATCAGTATATGGTGGGAGAAAATGAAAATAAAAATAAAAGAGTTTTTTATTAGAGTAGGGATCTCTAGAGCTAAAGAGAAGCGTGAGTTTTACTCCCTTCTAAATACCCGTCTGCAAACCCTGTACAAATTCAGAGACAATGGTATAGAGGTTTATAGAGAAATTACTGACTTAAAAAAAGAAATAAAACAGTGCCTGGAGCAGAAGGGAAAAGAGATAATTTTCAGATCCAAAATAAAGCACCTTGAAGAGAACGAGACCTGCTCCAGGTACTTTTTTAAGAAAGTAACGGATAAAAAGGTTTTAATTGATAATATACAAGGAGAAAAAGATGTACAGGGTATTTTAAAAAGGGTACATTCATTTTATGCGGATCTTTTTAATACAAAAAATATTGATATTGATTTTATGAATGACTCATTGAAGGAGATTACCAATGTTTTAGACCCTGTGTCCCAGTCTCTTTTACAGAGGGAGATCTCGGAACAGGAGGTTTTAGAGACGATCAGGAGTTTTAAATCCGGTAAGGTGCCTGGTCCTGACGGTATACCCATTGAGTTTTATGTCATTTTTTATGGTGTTTTAAAAGATGACCTTTTTTCCCTTTTTACAGAAGTATTTAAAACAAAAGCCCTCCCAGGTTCATGGAGGAAGGGTGATGTCTCCCTGCTGTTCAAAAAGGGAGACCGGTCAGATCTAAAGAACTGGAGACCAATCACCCTCCTCAACTGTGACTACAAAGTGATGGCAAAACTGTGCGCAAATAGATTAAAAAGTGTAATAGAGAAAATAATCCATTCAAATCAGGTCTGTGGGGTGCCTGGGAGGAGCATATGGGAAAATCTTAACCTTTTAAAAGATGTGATTAGTGACACAAAGTCTAGAAACGGAAAACTAGCCATTTTATCCTTAGACTTCGAGAAGGCTTTTGACAGAGTGTCACATTTTTATCTTTTTAAGGTTTTAGAGAAAATGGGTATACCTGAAGGCTTTTTATTGTCTCTTAAGGCCTTTTATAAAAACTGCACAAGCAAGATTTTAGTTAACGGTTTTAAGACACAGGATGTGATTTTAAATTCCGGAGTGAAGCAGGGGTGTCCTTTGTCCCCACTACTTTTCATATGTGCGCTTGAGCCTCTACTATGCACCTTGAGGAGAGATAAGCAAATAAGAGGGGTCCCCCTGCCGGGAGGAGGGGGACTAGAGGCTAAAGTAGTGGGGTACATGGACGATGTGGCAGTGCTTGGAAGGGACACCCCATCGCTTCAAAAAGCCCTAAAGCAAGTTGAATTTTTTTGTTGTGCCTCCGGTTTTAAGGTAAATTTTAATAAAAGCAGTGTTTTAAATATAGGAGGACTGTTTTTAAGGGATTTACCCATTCCTGTGTCTGAGTCTGTGCAGATTTTAGGGGTCTCCTTCAGTGAGTCAAACAATGGTTTTAATAGCTGGGACTTGGTGGCTCAAAAAATAAACACAAAAATTTGTGTGTGGAACATGAGAAAGCTAACGATGGAGGGGAAGGTTTTAGTTACAAAGATGGTGATTTTACCCATTTTATTGTATCTTGGCATGGTCTTTCCACCCCCCGAAATGATTTTAAATAAAATTATTAAAGCATGTTTTACCTTTTTATGGAGCTCCAAGAGTGAAAAATTGAGAAGAGAGATCGTCATGATGCCAAAGGGTATGGGTGGAAAGGACTTCCCCGACATCAGGGCGTTCCTTTTTACCAAGTTTTTTAGCATGTGTGTTAGCACACTTTTTAAGGATAGTTACTGGTCATATTTTATCCGTTTTAATACAGGTTTTTTTATGAGGAGGAATGGGTGGTTTAAAACTGTTTTAAGCTGTCCTTATGCTTTTAATCTTCCCCAACAATACAAGATTTTAGAGAAAATTTTCAACTTGTACAACTTTAACGGAAAAAGTATTAATGAAGTAACTAATAGCAAAAAAATGTTAAAATATATTAAAGAAAGTGGTTTTATTGCCCCTGTGAATAATTTTAATGAAGAGAAATGCAGGAAAATATGGAAGATGGCAAATATGATTTATCTTTTTAATTCACAGAAAGATCTGGCCTGGAGCTGCATACACGAGTGTCTTCCATGCCGGGCATTCCAGCACCGAAGAAGGATGGCCAACACTGCAGTATGCCCGAGGGAGGGCTGCCAGGAACCCGAGACCGTGTACCACCTTTTCTGGACTTGTTTTTATGCAAAAAGGATATGGACTAAAATACTCCCTCTGGTGAAGAAGATAACAGAAATAAAGGACTTAAACTCTGCAGCTGTTTTTTATGGATGTCTGGAATGCCCAATACGGACTCAAGAGACAATGGCATGGAAGATCATAAACTGTGTTAAAGCAGCTCTATGGAATGCCAGAAACATTTTACTTTTTAAACATGAGATTTTATCTGTGAATGATGTTTTAGCTCTTTGTTTTAGTGATATGTACCAGTACTTTTTATTAGACAAGAAATATTATCCTTTATTAGCTAGAAAATGGTATTTTAATGAATGGAACGCCCTTTTGTAAAGCCACCAAGTGCCCATTTTAAGTGTATTATGATTGTATTTATGTGAACTTTTATTGTTATATGTGATTTTATTATCAAAATTTGTTTTTATTGAAAAAAAATTATATTTATAAATCGTAATGCACTTTGTAAAATGTTATGAATTCTAAATAAAAAGATACCCCTCAGGGGTAGCCAAGTTAAAAAAAAATCTGTTCTTATCAGTTTAATATCTGATACGTCCCCTATCTGGGGACCATATATTAAATGGATTTTTGAGAACGGGGGCCGATTTCGAAGCTTGCTTCCGTCGCCCTATGCATTGACCCGATATGGCAGTATCTTCGGGTACAGTGCACCACCCCCTTACAGGGTTAAAAAGAAAGATTCCTACTTTCATTGCTATCTGCTTGCTGGCTAGCCAGCTAGCCAGCCCTGTGGGCCTTGCTGCTGCTGCAGCCAAAAAACAAAAGGTGGTGCTGCTGCTGCTTCTGCTGCTTCTGCTTCTGCTTGTGTCTGGCCGCTGTTGGAGCGTCCAGGCACAGGACTTCTGCTGCTGCTGACTAAATGGCCTCCTTAATTGGATCATTTGAGTAGCCAGCACACCTGTGCAGGTAGGGCATGACATGATAGGCAGCTGCCTTGATAGCGGGTGGGTGCTGAATGTTCCTAATTGACAAAATAAGATTAATGCTTATGAAGAAATATAAAATCTCATCCCTTCCCCAATATCGCGCCACACCCCTACCCCTTAATTCCCTGGTTGAACTTGATGGACATATGTCTTTTTTCGACCGTACTAACTATGTAACTATGTAACATAACATGGGGGGGGGGGGGGGTCTCCTGGCTGTTCACACAGGTGTGTCATTGCTGTACATTGACCATGCATTGCTTCTGTGGTATTGCAAAGGCAAAGACAAATGCTTCCAGCCATCCATTGCACTAATGGATTGGTCATCAGCTGGCTGTCTATGTCCCGCATCAATATAGACCAAAGTACAGAGGGTTAGGCTATGCTATTGTGCACCTACCTGATGCATCAGAAGGTGCGAGGCCCTTGCTAAATTCTGTGCACAGACTTTGAGATCTATACTTTAGACTGTATCTAAACCTGCTCCAACATGGACTGACATTCTGGCCTACTTTCAGCCGATGCGACTTGTCTGTCGCTGAACAGTCGCTTTTTATGTATTCAGCACCTATGTATAATGTTGTAAAAATGCTCTAGAAGCTAAAGTCGCAGAAATGTCACACATATTTGGCCTGCAACTTTCTGTGCGACAAATTCAGACAGGAAAAATCAGTATAAATCCTTAGAAAATTATCCCCCAGTGTCTCCATCTGCTGGCGGTATTGAATAAGCATTGCTGCACTGATGGGGTATGCATTAGACGAAAAAAAAGAAGAAAAAGAAGAATAATACGCCCAGAAAAGAGGCGAAAAGGAGAAAAACGTAAAAAAACGTGAAAAAAAAGTAAGAGGAAGAGAAGGGAAAAAAAGGTGGAAATGGGTTTAAAAGTGATTTCGGCGGAGAAATATATATATATATATATATATATATATATATATATATACGCGCACACACACACATATATATAAACGTATTCTCCGTTGAGATATTGCAGCCGCTGCTGTGTCCAGGCCCAGGAGCCTTAGCACTGTGCTGTGATGTCACTCAATACCACTGACATCACTAGGTGTAAACAACATCTCTCCTTTGCTCTGTATGTGACTATGGAGCTGTTTGGTGATGTTGTCTATTATGGCCTTCATAGAAGCAACAGGAGATTGTTGCATCCATCTAGAACCCTCAGAACTACAGTGCTATGATGTCACTCACTTCCACAGGCCTTGCAGAGTGTAAACAACAACAACCCAGCTTTGTTGTGTATGTAACCATAGGGATTTGTGATGTCACCTAGAACCTTCACAGCAGCGACAGCTTTATGAGGAGCATCAGCACTGCTCTGCCTGAGCAGAACCATCACCGCCATAGGTTGTCAAATAACCCGGGTTTAACCCACACAGGTAAGTCCAATGGGGTGCAGGCATGTCCTCTATGCTTACAGCTTCCCGTGGGTGTTGGTTTGATACCGTTTGGGGACAGCCAAGGAGGCATCTGCAGGCAACAAAGGTAGGTGTGTGCTTGTGTGTGTGTTTCCTATGCAGATCCTAAGCCCAGTGTCACATGCAAGTAGGAGGAGTAAGAAGGGTTCCTGGCAAATCCGGGTTATGGATTGCATTTAAAAAGGCCCCGTGGGAGTGCAATGGGCCCCTGTCTTGCTGCTTAGCAATAATGGTATGGGTTTAGGTTCTGCTGTGTGTACTGGTGGTTGACTGCCCCCCAGCCCAGAGTGTGCATGGAAAATTGTCTGGCAGCCTCCCTGACAGCAAGCAGTGATAGTGCCCATGAAGGGCACCTTGTTGGGCCCGCCCCTTTCACGGTTATCGCTTCTCGGCCTTTTGGCTAAGATCAAGTGTAGTATCTGTTCTTATCAGTTTAATATCTGATACGTCCCCTATCTGGGGACCATATATTAAATGGATTTTTGAGAACGGGGGCCGATTTCGAAGCTTGCTTCCGTCGCCATATGCATTGACCCGATATGGCAGTATCTTCGGGTACAGTGCACCACCCCCTTACAGGGTTAAAAAGAAAGATTCCTACTTTCATTGCTACCTGCTTGCTGGCTAGCCAGCTAGCCAGCCCTGTGGGCCTTGCTGCTGCTGCAGCCAAAAAACAAAAGGTGGTGCTGCTGCTGCTTCTGCTGCTTCTGCTTCTGCTTGTGTCTGGCCGCTGTTGGAGCGTCCAGGCACAGGACTTCTGCTGCTGCTGACTAAATGGCCTCCTTAATTGGATCATTTGAGTAGCCAGCACACCTGTGCAGGTAGGGCATGACATGATAGGCAGCTGCCTTGATAGCGGGTGGGTGCTGAATGTTCCTAATTGACAAAATAAGATTAATGCTTATGAAGAAATATAAAATCTCATCCCTTCCCCAATATCGCGCCACACCCCTACCCCTTAATTCCCTGGTTGAACTTGATGGACATATGTCTTTTTTCGACCGTACTAACTATGTAACTATGTAACATAACATGGGGGGGGGGGGGTCTCCTGGCTGTTCACACAGGTGTGTCATTGCTGTACATTGACCATGCATTGCTTCTGTGGTATTGCAAAGGCAAAGACAAATGCTTCCAGCCATCCATTGCACTAATGGATTGGTCATCAGCTGGCTGTCTATGTCCCGCATCAATATAGACCAAAGTACAGAGGGTTAGGCTATGCTATTGTGCACCTACCTGATGCATCAGAAGGTGCGAGGCCCTTGCTAAATTCTGTGCACAGACTTTGAGATCTATACTTTAGACTGTATCTAAACCTGCTCCAACATGGACTGACATTCTGGCCTACTTTCAGCCGATGCGACTTGTCTGTCGCTGAACAGTCGCTTTTTATGTATTCAGCACCTATGTATAATGTTGTAAAAATGCTCTAGAAGCTAAAGTCGCAGAAATGTCACACATATTTGGCCTGCAACTTTCTGTGCGACAAATCCAGACAGGAAAAATCAGTATAAATCCTTAGAAAATTATCCCCCAGTGTCTCCATCTGCTGGCGGTATTGAATAAGCATTGCTGCACTGATGGGGTATGCATTAGATGAAAAAAAAGAAGAAAAAGAAGAATAATACGCCCAGAAAAGAGGCGAAAAGGAGAAAAACGTAAAAAAACGTGAAAAAAAAGTAAGAGGAAGAGAAGGGAAAAAAAGGTGGAAATGGGCTTAAAAGTGATTTCGGCGGAGAAATATATATATATATATATACGCGCACACACACACATATATATAAACGTATTCTCCGTTGAGATATTGCAGCCGCTGCTGTGTCCAGGCCCAGGAGCCTTAGCACTGTGCTGTGATGTCACTCAATACCACTGACATCACTAGGTGTAAACAACATCTCTCCTTTGCTGTGTATGTGACTATGGAGCTGTTTGGTGATGTCGTCTATTATGGCCTTCATAGAAGCAACAGGAGATTGTTGCATCCATCTAGAACCCTCAGAACTACAGTGCTATGATGTCACTCACTTCCACAGGCCTTGCAGAGTGTAAACAACAACAACCCAGCTTTGTTGTGTATGTAACCATAGGGATTTGTGATGTCACCTAGAACCTTCACAGCAGCGACAGCTTTATGAGGAGCATCAGCACTGCTCTGCCTGAGCAGAACCATCACCGCCATAGGTTGTCAAATAACCCGGGTTTAACCCACACAGGTAAGTCCAATAGGGTGCAGGCATGTCCTCTATGCTTACAGCTTCCCGTGGGTGTTGGTTTGATACCGTTTGGGGACAGCCAAGGAGGCATCTGCAGGCAACAAAGGTAGGTGTGTGCTTGTGTGTGTGTTTCCTATGCAGATCCTAAGCCCAGTGTCACATGCAAGTAGGAGGAGTAAGAAGGGTTCCTGGCAAATCCGGGTTATGGATTGCATTTAAAAAGGCCCCGTGGGAGTGCAATGGGCCCCTGTCTTGCTGCTTAGCAATAATGGTATGGGTTTAGGTTCTGCTGTGTGTACTGGTGGTTGACTGCCCCCCAGCCCAGAGTGTGCATGGAAAATTGTTTGGCAGCCTCCCTGACAGCAAGCAGTGATAGTGCCCATGAAGGGCACCTTGTTGGGCCCGCCCCTTTCACGGTTATCGCTTCTCGGCCTTTTGGCTAAGATCAAGTGTAGTATCTGTTCTTATCAGTTTAATATCTGATACGTCCCCTATCTGGGGACCATATATTAAATGGATTTTTGAGAACGGGGGCCGATTTCGAAGCTTGCTTCCGTCGCCCTATGCATTGACCCGATATGGCAGTATCTTCGGGTACAGTGCACCACCCCCTTACAGGGTTAAAAAGAAAGATTCCTACTTTCATTGCTACCTGCTTGCTGGCTAGCCAGCTAGCCAGCCCTGTGGGCCTTGCTGCTGCTGCAGCCAAAAAACAAAAGGTGGTGCTGCTGCTGCTTCTGCTGCTTCTGCTTCTGCTTGTGTCTGGCCGCTGTTGGAGCGTCCAGGCACAGGACTTCTGCTGCTGCTGACTAAATGGCCTCCTTAATTGGATCATTTGAGTAGCCAGCACACCTGTGCAGGTAGGGCATGACATAATAGGCAGCTGCCTTGATAGCGGGTGGGTGCTGAATGTTCCTAATTGACAAAATAAGATTAATGCTTATGAAGAAATATAAAATCTCATCCCTTCCCCAATATCGCGCCACACCCCTACCCCTTAATTCCCTGGTTGAACTTGATGGACATATGTCTTTTTTCGACCGTACTAACTATGTAACTATGTAACATAACATGGGGGGGGGGGGGTCTCCTGGCTGTTCACACAGGTGTGTCATTGCTGTACATTGACCATGCATTGCTTCTGTGGTATTGCAAAGGCAAAGACAAATGCTTCCAGCCATCCATTGCACTAATGGATTGGTCATCAGCTGGCTGTCTATGTCCCGCATCAATATAGACCAAAGTACAGAGGGTTAGGCTATGCTATTGTGCACCTACCTGATGCATCAGAAGGTGCGAGGCCCTTGCTAAATTCTGTGCACAGACTTTGAGATCTATACTTTAGACTGTATCTAAACCTGCTCCAACATGGACTGACATTCTGGCCTACTTTCAGCCGATGCGACTTGTCTGTCGCTGAACAGTCGCTTTTTATGTATTCAGCACCTATGTATAATGTTGTAAAAATGCTCTAGAAGTTAAAGTCGCAGAAATGTCACACATATTTGGCCTGCAACTTTCTGTGCGACAAATTCAGACAGGAAAAATCAGTATAAATCCTTAGAAAATTATCCCCCAGTGTCTCCATCTGCTGGCGGTATTGAATAAGCATTGCTGCACTGATGGGGTATGCATTAGACGGAAAAAAAGAAGAAAAAGAAGAATAATACGCCCAGAAAAGAGGCGAAAAGGAGAAAAACGTAAAAAAACGTGAAAAAAAAGTAAGAGGAAGAGAAGGGAAAAAAAGGTGGAAATGGGTTTAAAAGTGATTTCGGCGGAGAAATATATATATATATATATATATATATATATATATATATATATATACGCGCACACACACACATATATATAAACGTATTCTCCGTTGAGATATTGCAGCCGCTGCTGTGTCCAGGCCCAGGAGCCTTAGCACTGTGCTGTGATGTCACTCAATACCACTGACATCACTAGGTGTAAACAACATCTCTCCTTTGCTGTGTATGTGACTATGGAGCTGTTTGGTGATGTCGTCTATTATGGCCTTCATAGAAGCAACAGGAGATTGTTGCATCCATCTAGAACCCTCAGAACTACAGTGCTATGATGTCACTCACTTCCACAGGCCTTGCAGAGTGTAAACAACAACAACCCAGCTTTGTTGTGTATGTAACCATAGGGATTTGTGATGTCACCTAGAACCTTCACAGCAGCGACAGCTTTATGAGGAGCATCAGCACTGCTCTGCCTGAGCAGAACCATCACCGCCATAGGTTGTCAAATAACCCGGGTTTAACCCACACAGGTAAGTCCAATGGGGTGCAGGCATGTCCTCTATGCTTACAGCTTCCCGTGGGTGTTGGTTTGATACCGTTTGGGGACAGCCAAGGAGGCATCTGCAGGCAACAAAAGTAGGTGTGTGCTTGTGTGTGTGTTTCCTATGCAGATCCTAAGCCCAGTGTCACATGCAAGTAGGAGGAGTAAGAAGGGTTCCTGGCAAATCCGGGTTATGGATTGCATTTAAAAAGGCCCCGTGGGAGTGCAATGGGCCCCTGTCTTGCTGCTTAGCAATAATGGTATGGGTTTAGGTTCTGCTGTGTGTACTGGTGGTTGACTGCCCCCCAGCCCAGAGTGTGCATGGAAAATTGTCTGGCAGCCTCCCTGACAGCAAGCAGTGATAGTGCCCATGAAGGGCACCTTGTTGGGCCGGCCCCTTTCACGGTTATCGCTTCTCGGCCTTTTGGCTAAGATCAAGTGTAGTATCTGTTCTTATCAGTTTAATATCTGATACGTCCCCTATCTGGGGACCATATATTAAATGGATTTTTGAGAACGGGGGCCGATTTCGAAGCTTGCTTCCGTCGCCCTATGCATTGACCCGATATGGCAGTATCTTCGGGTACAGTGCACCACCCCCTTACAGGGTTAAAAAGAAAGATTCCTACTTTCATTGCTACCTGCTTGCTGGCTAGCCAGCTAGCCAGCCCTGTGGGCCTTGCTGCTGCTGCAGCCAAAAAACAAAAGGTGGTGCTGCTGCTGCTTCTGCTGCTTCTGCTTCTGCTTGTGTCTGGCCGCTGTTGGAGCGTCCAGGCACAGGACTTCTGCTGCTGCTGACTAAATGGCCTCCTTAATTGGATCATTTGAGTAGCCAGCACACCTGTGCAGGTAGGGCATGACATGATAGGCAGCTGCCTTGATAGCGGGTGGGTGCTGAATGTTCCTAATTGACAAAATAAGATTAATGCTTATGAAGAAATATAAAATCTCATCCCTTCCCCAATATCGCGCCACACCCCTACCCCTTAATTCCCTGGTTGAACTTGATGGACATATGTCTTTTTTCGACCGTACTAACTATGTAACTATGTAACATAACATGGGGGGGGGGGGGGGTCTCCTGGCTGTTCACACAGGTGTGTCATTGCTGTACATTGACCATGCATTGCTTCTGTGGTATTGCAAAGGCAAAGACAAATGCTTCCAGCCATCCATTGCACTAATGGATTGGTCATCAGCTGGCTGTCTATGTCCCGCATCAATATAGACCAAAGTACAGAGGGTTAGGCTATGCTATTGTGCACCTACCTGATGCATCAGAAGGTGCGAGGCCCTTGCTAAATTCTGTGCACAGACTTTGAGATCTATACTTTAGACTGTATCTAAACCTGCTCCAACATGGACTGACATTCTGGCCTACTTTCAGCCGATGCGACTTGTCTGTCGCTGAACAGTCGCTTTTTATGTATTCAGCACCTATGTATAATGTTGTAAAAATGCTCTAGAAGCTAAAGTCGCAGAAATGTCACACATATTTGGCCTGCAACTTTCTGTGCGACAAATTCAGACAGGAAAAATCAGTATAAATCCTTAGAAAATTATCCCCCAGTGTCTCCATCTGCTGGCGGTATTGAATAAGCATTGCTGCACTGATGGGGTATGCATTAGACGAAAAAAAAGAAGAAAAAGAAGAATAATACGCCCAGAAAAGAGGCGAAAAGGAGAAAAACGTAAAAAAACGTGAAAAAAAAGTAAGAGGAAGAGAAGGGAAAAAAAGGTGGAAATGGGTTTAAAAGTGATTTCGGCGGAGAAATATATATATATATATATATATATATATATATATATATATATATACGCGCACACACACACATATATATAAACGTATTCTCCGTTGAGATATTGCAGCCGCTGCTGTGTCCAGGCCCAGGAGCCTTAGCACTGTGCTGTGATGTCACTCAATACCACTGACATCACTAGGTGTAAACAACATCTCTCCTTTGCTGTGTATGTGACTATGGAGCTGTTTGGTGATGTCGTCTATTATGGCCTTCATAGAAGCAACAGGAGATTGTTGCATCCATCTAGAACCCTCAGAACTACAGTGCTATGATGTCACTCACTTCCACAGGCCTTGCAGAGTGTAAACAACAACAACCCAGCTTTGTTGTGTATGTAACCATAGGGATTTGTGATGTCACCTAGAACCTTCACAGCAGCGACAGTTTATGAGGAGCATCAGCACTGCTCTGCCTGAGCAGAACCATCACCGCCATAGGTTGTCAAATAACCCGGGTTTAACCCACACAGGTAAGTCCAATGGGGTGCAGGCATGTCCTCTATGCTTACAGCTTCCCGTGGGTGTTGGTTTGATACCGTTTGGGGACAGCCAAGGAGGCATCTGCAGGCAACAAAGGTAGGTGTGTGCTTGTGTGTGTGTTTCCTATGCAGATCCTAAGCCCAGTGTCACATGCAAGTAGGAGGAGTAAGAAGGGTTCCTGGCAAATCCGGGTTATGGATTGCATTTAAAAAGGCCCCGTGGGAGTGCAATGGGCCCCTGTCTTGCTGCTTAGCAATAATGGTATGGGTTTAGGTTCTGCTGTGTGTACTGGTGGTTGACTGCCCCCCAGCCCAGAGTGTGCATGGAAAATTGTCTGGCAGCCTCCCTGACAGCAAGCAGTGATAGTGCCCATGAAGGGCACCTTGTTGGGCCCGCCCCTTTCACGGTTATCGCTTCTCGGCCTTTTGGCTAAGATCAAGTGTAGTATCTGTTCTTATCAGTTTAATATCTGATACGTCCCCTATCTGGGGACCATATATTAAATGGATTTTTGAGAACGGGGGCCGATTTCGAAGCTTGCTTCCGTCGCCCTATGCATTGACCCGATATGGCAGTATCTTCGGGTACAGTGCACCACCCCCTTACAGGGTTAAAAAGAAAGATTCCTACTTTCATTGCTACCTACTTGCTGGCTAGCCAGCTAGCCAGCCCTGTGGGCCTTGCTGCTGCTGCAGCCAAAAAACAAAAGGTGGTGCTGCTGCTGCTTCTGCTGCTTCTGCTTCTGCTTGTGTCTGGCCGCTGTTGGAGCGTCCAGGCACAGGACTTCTGCTGCTGCTGACTAAATGGCCTCCTTAATTGGATCATTTGAGTAGCCAGCACACCTGTGCAGGTAGGGCATGACATGATAGGCAGCTGCCTTGATAGCGGGTGGGTGCTGAATGTTCCTAATTGACAAAATAAGATTAATGCTTATGAAGAAATATAAAATCTCATCCCTTCCCCAATATCGCGCCACACCCCTACCCCTTAATTCCCTGGTTGAACTTGATGGACATATGTCTTTTTTCGACCGTACTAACTATGTAACTATGTAACATAACATGGGGGGGGGGGGGAGGCTCCTGGCTGTTCACACAGGTGTGTCATTGCTGTACATTGACCATGCATTGCTTCTGTGGTATTGCAAAGGCAAAGACAAATGCTTCCAGCCATCCATTGCACTAATGGATTGGTCATCAGCTGGCTGTCTATGTCCCGCATCAATATAGACCAAAGTACAGAGGGTTAGGCTATGCTATTGTGCACCTACCTGATGCATCAGAAGGTGCGAGGCCCTTGCTAAATTCTGTGCACAGACTTTGAGATCTATACTTTAGACTGTATCTAAACCTGCTCCAACATGGACTGACATTCTGGCCTACTTTCAGCCGATGCGACTTGTCTGTCGCTGAACAGTCGCTTTTTATGTATTCAGCACCTATGTATAATGTTGTAAAAATGCTCTAGAAGCTAAAGTCGCAGAAATGTCACACATATTTGGCCTGCAACTTTCTGTGCGACAAATTCAGACAGGAAAAATCAGTATAAATCCTTAGAAAATTATCCCCCAGTGTCTCCATCTGCTGGCGGTATTGAATAAGCATTGCTGCACTGATGGGGTATGCATTAGACGAAAAAAAAGAAGAAAAAGAAGAATAATACGCCCAGAAAAGAGGCGAAAAGGAGAAAAACGTAAAAAAACGTGAAAAAAAAGTAAGAGGAAGAGAAGGGAAAAAAAGGTGGAAATGGGTTTAAAAGTGATTTCGGCGGAGAAATATATATATATATATATATATATATATATATATATATATACGCGCACACACACACATATATATAAACGTATTCTCCGTTGAGATATTGCAGCCGCTGCTGTGTCCAGGCCCAGGAGCCTTAGCACTGTGCTGTGATGTCACTCAATACCACTGACATCACTAGGTGTAAACAACATCTCTCCTTTGCTGTGTATGTGACTATGGAGCTGTTTGGTGATGTCGTCTATTATGGCCTTCATAGAAGCAACAGGAGATTGTTGCATCCATCTAGAACCCTCAGAACTACAGTGCTATGATGTCACTCACTTCCACAGGCCTTGCAGAGTGTAAACAACAACAACCCAGCTTTGTTGTGTATGTAACCATAGGGATTTGTGATGTCACCTAGAACCTTCACAGCAGCGACAGCTTTATGAGGAGCATCAGCACTGCTCTGCCTGAGCAGAACCATCACCGCCATAGGTTGTCAAATAACCCGGGTTTAACCCACACAGGTAAGTCCAATGGGGTGCAGGCATGTCCTCTATGCTTACAGCTTCCCGTGGGTGTTGGTTTGATACCGTTTGGGGACAGCCAAGGAGGCATCTGCAGGCAACAAAGGTAGGTGTGTGCTTGTGTGTGTGTTTCCTATGCAGATCCTAAGCCCAGTGTCACATGCAAGTAGGAGGAGTAAGAAGGGTTCCTGGCAAATCCGGGTTATGGATTGCATTTAAAAAGGCCCCGTGGGAGTGCAATGGGCCCCTGTCTTGCTGCTTAGCAATAATGGTATGGGTTTAGGTTCTGCTGTGTGTACTGGTGGTTGACTGCCCCCCAGCCCAGAGTGTGCATGGAAAATTGTCTGGCAGCCTCCCTGACAGCAAGCAGTGATAGTGCCCATGAAGGGCACCTTGTTGGGCCCGCCCCTTTCACGGTTATCGCTTCTCGGCCTTTTGGCTAAGATCAAGTGTAGTATCTGTTCTTATCAGTTTAATATCTGATACGTCCCCTATCTGGGGACCATATATTAAATGGATTTTTGAGAACGGGGGCCGATTTTGAAGCTTGCTTCCGTCGCCCTATGCATTGACCCGATATGGCAGTATCTTCGGGTACAGTGCACCACCCCCTTACAGGGTTAAAAAGAAAGATTCCTACTTTCATTGCTACCTGCTTGCTGGCTAGCCAGCTAGCCAGCCCTGTGGGCCTTGCTGCTGCTGCAGCCAAAAAACAAAAGGTGGTGCTGCTGCTGCTTCTGCTGCTTCTGCTTCTGCTTGTGTCTGGCCGCTGTTGGAGCGTCCAGGCACAGGACTTCTGCTGCTGCTGACTAAATGGCCTCCTTAATTGGATCATTTGAGTAGCCAGCACACCTGTGCAGGTAGGGCATGACATGATAGGCAGCTGCCTTGATAGCGGGTGGGTGCTGAATGTTCCTAATTGACAAAATAAGATTAATGCTTATGAAGAAATATAAAATCTCATCCCTTCCCCAATATCGCGCCACACCCCTACCCCTTAATTCCCTGGTTGAACTTGATGGACATATGTCTTTTTTCGACCGTACTAACTATGTAACTATGTAACATAACATGGGGGGGGGGGGGGGGTCTCCTGGCTGTTCACACAGGTGTGTCATTGCTGTACATTGACCATGCATTGCTTCTGTGGTATTGCAAAGGCAAAGACAAATGCTTCCAGCCATCCATTGCACTAATGGATTGGTCATCAGCTGGCTGTCTATGTCCCGCATCAATATAGACCAAAGTACAGAGGGTTAGGCTATGCTATTGTGCACCTACCTGATGCATCAGAAGGTGCGAGGCCCTTGCTAAATTCTGTGCACAGACTTTGAGATCTATACTTTAGACTGTATCTAAACCTGCTCCAACATGGACTGACATTCTGGCCTACTTTCAGCCGATGCGACTTGTCTGTCGCTGAACAGTCGCTTTTTATGTATTCAGCACCTATGTATAATGTTGTAAAAATGCTCTAGAAGCTAAAGTCGCAGAAATGTCACACATATTTGGCCTGCAACTTTCTGTGCGACAAATTCAGACAGGAAAAATCAGTATAAATCCTTAGAAAATTATCCCCCAGTGTCTCCATCTGCTGGCGGTATTGAATAAGCATTGCTGCACTGATGGGGTATGCATTAGACGAAAAAAAAGAAGAAAAAGAAGAATAATACGCCCAGAAAAGAGGCGAAAAGGAGAAAAACGTAAAAAAACGTGAAAAAAAAGTAAGAGGAAGAGAAGGGAAAAAAAGGTGGAAATGGGTTTAAAAGTGATTTCGGCGGAGAAATATATATATATATATATATATATATATATATATATATATATACGCGCACACACACACATATATATATAAACGTATTCTCCGTTGAGATATTGCAGCCGCTGCTGTGTCCAGGCCCAGGAGCCTTAGCACTGTGCTGTGATGTCACTCAATACCACTGACATCACTAGGTGTAAACAACATCTCTCCTTTGCTGTGTATGTGACTATGGAGCTGTTTGGTGATGTCGTCTATTATGGCCTTCATAGAAGCAACAGGAGATTGTTGCATCCATCTAGAACCCTCAGAACTACAGTGCTATGATGTCACTCACTTCCACAGGCCTTGCAGAGTGTAAACAACAACAACCCAGCTTTGTTGTGTATGTAACCATAGGGATTTGTGATGTCACCTAGAACCTTCACAGCAGCGACAGCTTTATGAGGAGCATCAGCACTGCTCTGCCTGAGCAGAACCATCACCGCCATAGGTTGTCAAATAACCCGGGTTTAACCCACACAGGTAAGTCCAATGGGGTGCAGGCATGTCCTCTATGCTTACAGCTTCCCGTGGGTGTTGGTTTGATACCGTTTGGGGACAGCCAAGGAGGCATCTGCAGGCAACAAAGGTAGGTGTGTGCTTGTGTGTGTGTTTCCTATGCAGATCCTAAGCCCAGTGTCACATGCAAGTAGGAGGAGTAAGAAGGGTTCCTGGCAAATCCGGGTTATGGATTGCATTTAAAAAGGCCCCGTGGGAGTGCAATGGGCCCCTGTCTTGCTGCTTAGCAATAATGGTATGGGTTTAGGTTCTGCTGTGTGTACTGGTGGTTGACTGCCCCCCAGCCCAGAGTGTGCATGGAAAATTGTCTGGCAGCCTCCCTGACAGCAAGCAGTGATAGTGCCCATGAAGGGCACCTTGTTGGGCCCGCCCCTTTCACGGTTATCGCTTCTCGGCCTTTTGGCTAAGATCAAGTGTAGTATCTGTTCTTATCAGTTTAATATCTGATACGTCCCCTATCTGGGGACCATATATTAAATGGATTTTTGAGAACGGGGGCCGATTTCGAAGCTTGCTTCCGTCGCCCTATGCATTGACCCGATATGGCAGTATCTTCGGGTACAGTGCACCACCCCCTTACAGGGTTAAAAAGAAAGATTCCTACTTTCATTGCTACCTGCTTGCTGGCTAGCCAGCTAGCCAGCCCTGTGGGCCTTGCTGCTGCTGCAGCCAAAAAACAAAAGGTGGTGCTGCTGCTGCTTCTGCTGCTTCTGCTTCTGCTTGTGTCTGGCCGCTGTTGGAGCGTCCAGGCACAGGACTTCTGCTGCTGCTGACTAAATGGCCTCCTTAATTGGATCATTTGAGTAGCCAGCACACCTGTGCAGGTAGGGCATGACATGATAGGCAGCTGCCTTGATAGCGGGTGGGTGCTGAATGTTCCTAATTGACAAAATAAGATTAATGCTTATGAAGAAATATAAAATCTCATCCCTTCCCCAATATCTCGCCACACCCCTACCCCTTAATTCCCTGGTTGAACTTGATGGACATATGTCTTTTTTCGACCGTACTAACTATGTAACTATGTAACATAACATGGGGGGGGGGGGGGGTCTCCTGGCTGTTCACACAGGTGTGTCATTGCTGTACATTGACCATGCATTGCTTCTGTGGTATTGCAAAGACAAATGCTTCCAGCCATCCATTGCACTAATGGATTGGTCATCAGCTGGCTGTCTATGTCCCGCATCAATATAGACCAAAGTACAGAGGGTTAGGCTATGCTATTGTGCACCTACCTGATGCATCAGAAGGTGCGAGGCCCTTGCTAAATTCTGTGCACAGACTTTGAGATCTATACTTTAGACTGTATCTAAACCTGCTCCAACATGGACTGACATTCTGGCCTACTTTCAGCCGATGCGACTTGTCTGTCGCTGAACAGTCGCTTTTTATGTATTCAGCACCTATGTATAATGTTGTAAAAATGCTCTAGAAGCTAAAGTCGCAGAAATGTCACACATATTTAGCCTGCAACTTTCTGTGCGACAAATTCAGACAGGAAAAATCAGTATAAATCCTTAGAAAATTATCCCCCAGTGTCTCCATCTGCTGGCGGTATTGAATAAGCATTGCTGCACTGATGGGGTATGCATTAGACGAAAAAAAAGAAGAAAAAGAAGAATAATACGCCCAGAAAAGAGGCGAAAAGGAGAAAAACGTAAAAAAACGTGAAAAAAAAGTAAGAGGAAGAGAAGGGAAAAAAAGGTGGAAATGGGTTTAAAAGTGATTTCGGCGGAGAAATATATATATATATATATATATATATATATATATATACGCGCACACACACACATATATATAAACGTATTCTCCGTTGAGATATTGCAGCCGCTGCTGTGTCCAGGCCCAGGAGCCTTAGCACTGTGCTGTGATGTCACTCAATACCACTGACATCACTAGGTGTAAACAACATCTCTCCTTTGCTGTGTATGTGACTATGGAGCTGTTTGGTGATGTCGTCTATTATGGCCTTCATAGAAGCAACAGGAGATTGTTGCATCCATCTAGAACCCTCAGAACTACAGTGCTATGATGTCACTCACTTCCACAGGCCTTGCAGAGTGTAAACAACAACAACCCAGCTTTGTTGTGTATGTAACCATAGGGATTTGTGATGTCACCTAGAACCTTCACAGCAGCGACAGCTTTATGAGGAGCATCAGCACTGCTCTGCCTGAGCAGAACCATCACCGCCATAGGTTGTCAAATAACCCGGGTTTAACCCACACAGGTAAGTCCAATGGGGTGCAGGCATGTCCTCTATGCTTACAGCTTCCCGTGGGTGTTGGTTTGATACCGTTTGGGGACAGCCAAGGAGGCATCTGCAGGCAACAAAGGTAGGTGTGTGCTTGTGTGTGTGTTTCCTATGCAGATCCTAAGCCCAGTGTCACATGCAAGTAGGAGGAGTAAGAAGGGTTCCTGGCAAATCCGGGTTATGGATTGCATTTAAAAAGGCCCCGTGGGAGTGCAATGGGCCCCTGTCTTGCTGCTTAGCAATAATGGTATGGGTTTAGGTTCTGCTGTGTGTACTGGTGGTTGACTGCCCCCCAGCCCAGAGTGTGTATGGAAAATTGTCTGGCAGCCTCCCTGACAGCAAGCAGTGATAGTGCCCATGAAGGGCACCTTGTTGGGCCCGCCCCTTTCACGGTTATCGCTTCTCGGCCTTTTGGTTAAGATCAAGTGTAGTATCTATTCTTATCAGTTTAATATCTGATACGTCCCCTATCTGGGGACCATATATTAAATGGATTTTTGAGAACGGGGGCCGATTTCGAAGCTTGCTTCCGTCGCCCTATGCATTGACCCGATATGGCAGTATCTTCGGGTACAGTGCACCACCCCCTTACAGGGTTAAAAAGAAAGATTCCTACTTTCATTGCTACCTGCTTGCTGGCTAGCCAGCTAGCCAGCTTTGTGGGCCTTGCTGCTGCTGCAGCCAAAAAACAAAAGGTGGTGCTGCTGCTGCTTCTGCTGCTTCTGCTTCTGCTTGTGTCTGGCCGCTGTTGGAGCGTCCAGGCACAGGACTTCTGCTGCTGCTGACTAAATGGCCTCCTTAATTGGATCATTTGAGTAGCCAGCACACCTGTGCAGGTAGGGCATGACATGATAGGCAGCTGCCTTGATAGCGGGTGGGTGCTGAATGTTCCTAATTGACAAAATAAGATTAATGCTTATGAAGAAATATAAAATCTCATCCCTTCCCCAATATCGCGCCACACCCCTACCCCTTAATTCCCTGGTTGAACTTGATGGACATATGTCTTTTTTCGACCGTACTAACTATGTAACTATGTAACATAACATGGGGGGGGGGGGTCTCCTGGCTGTTCACACAGGTGTGTCATTGCTGTACATTGACCATGCATTGCTTCTGTGGTATTGCAAAGGCAAAGACAAATGCTTCCAGCCATCCATTGCACTAATGGATTGGTCATCAGCTGGCTGTCTATGTCCCGCATCAATATAGACCAAAGTACAGAGGGTTAGGCTATGCTATTGTGCACCTACCTGATGCATCAGAAGGTGCGAGGCCCTTGCTAAATTCTGTGCACAGACTTTGAGATCTATACTTTAGACTGTATCTAAACCTGCTCCAACATGGACTGACATTCTGGCCTACTTTCAGCCGATGCGACTTGTCTGTCGCTGAACAGTCGCTTTTTATGTATTCAGCACCTATGTATAATGTTGTAAAAATGCTCTAGAAGCTAAAGTCGCAGAAATGTCACACATATTTGGCCTGCAACTTTCTGTGCGACAAATTCAGACAGGAAAAATCAGTATAAATCCTTAGAAAATTATCCCCCAGTGTCTCCATCTGCTGGCGGTATTGAATAAGCATTGCTGCACTGATGGGGTATGCATTAGACGAAAAAAAAGAAGAAAAAGAAGAATAATACGCCCAGAAAAGAGGCGAAAAGGAGAAAAACGTAAAAAAACGTGAAAAAAAAGTAAGAGGAAGAGAAGGGAAGAAAAGGTGGAAATGGGTTTAAAAGTGATTTCGGCGGAGAAATATATATATATATATATATATATATATATATATATATATATATATATACGCGCACACACACACATATATATAAACGTATTCTCCGTTGAGATATTGCAGCCGCTGCTGTGTCCAGGCCCAGGAGCCTTAGCACTGTGCTGTGATGTCACTCAATACCACTGACATCACTAGGTGTAAACAACATCTCTCCTTTGCTGTGTATGTGACTATGGAGCTGTTTGGTGATGTCGTCTATTATGGCCTTCATAGAAGCAACAGGAGATTGTTGCATCCATCTAGAACCCTCAGAACTACAGTGCTATGATGTCACTCACTTCCACAGGCCTTGCAGAGTGTAAACAACAACAACCCAGCTTTGTTGTGTATGTAACCATAGGGATTTGTGATGTCACCTAGAACCTTCACAGCAGCGACAGCTTTATGAGGAGCATCAGCACTGCTCTGCCTGAGCAGAACCATCACCGCCATAGGTTGTCAAATAACCCGGGTTTAACCCACACAGGTAAGTCCAATGGGGTGCAGGCATGTCCTCTATGCTTACAGCTTCCCGTGGGTGTTGGTTTGATACCGTTTGGGGACAGCCAAGGAGGCATCTGCAGGCAACAAAGGTAGGTGTGTGCTTGTGTGTGTGTTTCCTATGCAGATCCTAAGCCCAGTGTCACATGCAAGTAGGAGGAGTAAGAAGGGTTCCTGGCAAATCCGGGTTATGGATTGCATTTAAAAAGGCCCCGTGGGAGTGCAATGGGCCCCTGTCTTGCTGCTTAGCAATAATGGTATGGGTTTAGGTTCTGCTGTGTGTACTGGTGGTTGACTGCCCCCCAGCCCAGAGTGTGCATGGAAAATTGTCTGGCAGCCTCCCTGACAGCAAGCAGTGATAGTGCCCATGAAGGGCACCTTGTTGGGCCCGCCCCTTTCACGGTTATCGCTTCTCGGCCTTTTGGCTAAGATCAAGTGTAGTATCTGTTCTTATCAGTTTAATATCTGATACGTCCCCTATCTGGGGACCATATATTAAATGGATTTTTGAGAACGGGGGCCGATTTCGAAGCTTGCTTCCGTCGCCCTATGCATTGACCCGATATGGCAGTATCTTCGGGTACAGTGCACCACCCCCTTACAGGGTTAAAAAGAAAGATTCCTACTTTCATTGCTACCTGCTTGCTGGCTAGCCAGCTAGCCAGCCCTGTGGGCCTTGCTGCTGCTGCAGCCAAAAAACAAAAGGTGGTGCTGCTGCTGCTTCTGCTGCTTCTGCTTCTGCTTGTGTCTGGCCGCTGTTGGAGCGTCCAGGCACAGGACTTCTGCTGCTGCTGACTAAATGGCCTCCTTAATTGGATCATTTGAGTAGCCAGCACACCTGTGCAGGTAGGGCATGACATGATAGGCAGCTGCCTTGATAGCGGGTGGGTGCTGAATGTTCCTAATTGACAAAATAAGATTAATGCTTATGAAGAAATATAAAATCTCATCCCTTCCCCAATATCGCGCCACACCCCTACCCCTTAATTCCCTGGTTGAACTTGATGGACATATGTCTTTTTTCGACCGTACTAACTATGTAACTATGTAACATAACATGGGGGGGGGGGGGGGTCTCCTGGCTGTTCACACAGGTGTGTCATTGCTGTACATTGACCATGCATTGCTTCTGTGGTATTGCAAAGGCAAAGACAAATGCTTCCAGCCATCCATTGCACTAATGGATTGGTCATCAGCTGGCTGTCTATGTCCCGCATCAATATAGACCAAAGTACAGAGGGTTAGGCTATGCTATTGTGCACCTACCTGATGCATCAGAAGGTGCGAGGCCCTTGCTAAATTCTGTGCACAGACTTTGAGATCTATACTTTAGACTGTATCTAAACCTGCTCCAACATGGACTGACATTCTGGCCTACTTTCAGCCGATGCGACTTGTCTGTCGCTGAACAGTCGCTTTTTATGTATTCAGCACCTATGTATAATGTTGTAAAAATGCTCTAGAAGCTAAAGTCGCAGAAATGTCACACATATTTGGCCTGCAACTTTCTGTGCGACAAATTCAGACAGGAAAAATCAGTATAAATCCTTAGAAAATTATCCCCCAGTGTCTCCATCTGCTGGCGGTATTGAATAAGCATTGCTGCACTGATGGGGTATGCATTAGACGAAAAAAAAGAAGAAAAAGAAGAATAATACGCCCAGAAAAGAGGCGAAAAGGAGAAAAACGTAAAAAAACGTGAAAAAAAAGTAAGAGGAAGAGAAGGGAAAAAAAGGTGGAAATGGGTTTAAAAGTGATTTCGGCGGAGAAATATATATATATATATATATATATATATATATATATATATATACGCGCACACACACACATATATATAAACGTATTCTCCGTTGAGATATTGCAGCCGCTGCTGTGTCCAGGCCCAGGAGCCTTAGCACTGTGCTGTGATGTCACTCAATACCACTGACATCACTAGGTGTAAACAACATCTCTCCTTTGCTGTGTATGTGACTATGGAGCTGTTTGGTGATGTCGTCTATTATGGCCTTCATAGAAGCAACAGGAGATTGTTGCATCCATCTAGAACCCTCAGAACTACAGTGCTATGATGTCACTCACTTCCACAGGCCTTGCAGAGTGTAAACAACAACAACCCAGCTTTGTTGTGTATGTAACCATAGGGATTTGTGATGTCACCTAGAACCTTCACAGCAGCGACAGCTTTATGAGGAGCATCAGCACTGCTCTGCCTGAGCAGAACCATCACCGCCATAGGTTGTCAAATAACCCGGGTTTAACCCACACAGGTAAGTCCAATGGGGTGCAGGCATGTCCTCTATGCTTACAGCTTCCCGTGGGTGTTGGTTTGATACCGTTTGGGGACAGCCAAGGAGGCATCTGCAGGCAACAAAGGTAGGTGTGTGCTTGTGTGTGTGTTTCCTATGCAGATCCTAAGCCCAGTGTCACATGCAAGTAGGAGGAGTAAGAAGGGTTCCTGGCAAATCCGGGTTATGGATTGCATTTAAAAAGGCCCCGTGGGAGTGCAATGGGCCCCTGTCTTGCTGCTTAGCAATAATGGTATGGGTTTAGGTTCTGCTGTGTGTACTGGTGGTTGACTGCCCCCCAGCCCAGAGTGTGCATGGAAAATTGTCTGGCAGCCTCCCTGACAGCAAGCAGTGATAGTGCCCATGAAGGGCACCTTGTTGGGCCCGCCCCTTTCACGGTTATCGCTTCTCGGCCTTTTGGCTAAGATCAAGTGTAGTATCTGTTCTTATCAGTTTAATATCTGATACGTCCCCTATCTGGGGACCATATATTAAATGGATTTTTGAGAACGGGGGCCGATTTCGAAGCTTGCTTCCGTCGCCCTATGCATTGACCCGATATGGCAGTATCTTCGGGTACAGTGCACCACCCCCTTACAGGGTTAAAAAGAAGGATTCCTACTTTCATTGCTACCTGCTTGCTGGCTAGCCAGCTAGCCAGCCCTGTGGGCCTTGCTGCTGCTGCAGCCAAAAAACAAAAGGTGGTGCTGCTGCTGCTGCTTCTGCTGCTTCTGCTTCTGCTTGTGTCTGGCCGCTGTTGGAGCGTCCAGGCACAGGACTTCTGCTGCTGCTGACTAAATGGCCTCCTTAATTGGATCATTTGAGTAGCCAGCACACCTGTGCAGGTAGGGCATGACATGATAGGCAGCTGCCTTGATAGCGGGTGGGTGCTGAATGTTCCTAATTGACAAAATAAGATTAATGCTTATGAAGAAATATAAAATCTCATCCCTTCCCCAATATCGCGCCACACCCCTACCCCTTAATTCCCTGGTTGAACTTGATGGACATATGTCTTTTTTCGACCGTACTAACTATGTAACTATGTAACATAACATGGGGGGGGGGGGGGGGTCTCCTGGCTGTTCACACAGGTGTGTCATTGCTGTACATTGACCATGCATTGCTTCTGTGGTATTGCAAAGGCAAAGACAAATGCTTCCAGCCATCCATTGCACTAATGGATTGGTCATCAGCTGGCTGTCTATGTCCCGCATCAATATAGACCAAAGTACAGAGGGTTAGGCTATGCTATTGTGCACCTACCTGATGCATCAGAAGGTGCGAGGCCCTTGCTAAATTCTGTGCACAGACTTTGAGATCTATACTTTAGACTGTATCTAAACCTGCTCCAACATGGACTGACATTCTGGCCTACTTTCAGCCGATGCGACTTGTCTGTCGCTGAACAGTCGCTTTTTATGTATTCAGCACCTATGTATAATGTTGTAAAAATGCTCTAGAAGCTAAAGTCGCAGAAATGTCACACATATTTGGCCTGCAACTTTCTGTGCGACAAATTCAGACAGGAAAAATCAGTATAAATCCTTAGAAAATTATCCCCCAGTGTCTCCATCGGCAATGGGCCCCTGTCTTGCTGCTTAGCAATAATGGTATGGGTTTAGGTTCTGCTGTGTGTACTGGTGGTTGACTGCCCCCCAGCCCAGAGTGTGCATGGAAAATTGTCTGGCAGCCTCCCTGACAGCAAGCAGTGATAGTGCCCATGAAGGGCACCTTGTTGGGCCCGCCCCTTTCACGGTTATCGCTTCTCGGCCTTTTGGCTAAGATCAAGTGTAGTATCTGTTCTTATCAGTTTATACTTACCTGGCAGGGGAGATACCATGATCGCTACGGTCTGAAGAACTCCAAGCATTGTGGTAGAGATTTTGCGTAGTACGATTGCAGTACTTTTCGTTCTTATTAGAACCGCATTTCTCTAGAGCATACCACCTGAAGATCGTCTCCTGCCTGCCTCGGAACATCTGAAGAAGGAGAAGATCTTGAAGACTGCAGCTCCGGAAGAAGCCGACGAAGAACCTGGAAGAAGGGAATCGGCGGTGAATTCCGGAACAGCGGCGAAGAGGAAGGCGGCGCAGAATCTTTTCGAAGAAACTCGCTGCCTCTGGAGAAGGATTTGCATAGCTCCTCCCACCGGGACCGGATCTGCATAGCTCCTCCCACCCGGGAAAGAAGACTTTGCGAAGCCTCTCTCCACAAGCAAGCAAGGAAGCGGAAAAGAGCCTGCTGGAAGAAGCCATGGCCTCAACCAGCAAGTCCACCCAGGAGGCTGCAGGGCAAGGCCTGGAGGTCCAGCCCCAACCACAGCAAGCTTCAACCTCCACCACGGCAAGGCAGAAGGGCGGCAGAATTCCTAACCTGGAAGCTCCAACCCTGGAGCCCTGGATGAGGCAGACTGTTGCCTTGAAGCTCAAGCCCGTGGACGGAAGGGTGCCGGACATGTCCCACGACGTGTTCTGCAAGAAGATGCTGGCGGATCAAGGCTTCCCCACGGCTGACACCCTGGGAATAGCAACCTTCTTTTCGGGAATCTTCTACATCACCTTTGCCACCATTGGGACCTGTAGAAGATACTGGGAGGTGGTGAAAGCGGCGAGTCCCGAATCCCCTTTCTCTCGCTTTGTGGGCAACTGCCTTATTCAAAGAGAGGAGAGGCGGGTGACGGTCTCAATGCGGAACCCACACACCCCAGGCACGGACATCTCGACCTTCCTGAAGCGCTTCTGCACCGTGGTGAGGGAGCCCACCCGCATCCTGAACTCACTCGGATACTGGACCTGCAAGTGGTCTGTGGTCGTCAGACTCAACAAGAACCCTGCTTCTCCAGACGGACTACAGCACCTGCCAACGACATTTTCCTTGGGCAACTCCACAGGACTTATCTTCTACCCGGACATGCCGCAGACCTGCAGGAGATGTGGCAAGATGGGCCACGAGGGCAAGGACTGTACGGAGGATGCCTGCAGGTATTGCCGTGTGACAGGTCACACGACCAAGGACTGCCCCAAGAGCAAGACCTGCAACCTCTGCGGACTGGCAGCCCACAGCTACAAGGACTGCCCCCAGAGGGAGAGAACATGGGCATCTGTGGCAGCGAGAGCACCGAAGCCAGCCCCAGCTCCGGAGCCAACACCACGGATGGCCAAGCCGACCAAGGAGGGTAAGAAGGCGAAAGCCACCACCCCTGCCCCGTCCCGCCCCTCCCCTGCCCCTCCCGCCCCATCCCCTGCCCCTCCCGCCCCATCTCCTGCCCCATCCCGCCCCACCCCTGCCCCATCCCGTCCCACCCCTGCCCCATCCCGTCCCACCCCTGCCCCTCCTGCCCCATCCCGTCCCACCCCTGCCCCTCCTGCCCCATCCCGTCCCACCCCCGCCCCACCCCGTCCCACCCCCGCCCCTCCTGCCCCATCCCGCCCCACCCCTGCCCCCCGTACCCCACCCCGGCCCACCCCTGCCCCCCGTACCCCACCCCGGCCCACCCCTGCCCCGTCCTCCCCTGCCCGGCCCACCCCTGCCCCGTCCTCCCCTGCCCGGCCCACCCCTGCCCCGTCCTCCCCTGCCCGGGCACTCTCTCCTGCCCCCCGCCCCACCCAGCCTCCTTTCTCTCCTGGCCCAGCAGCACCTAACCCCCCTCCAGCTGCTGGTGCCCGCCCTTCGGAGGACTTTCCTGTGCTTCCTCCCCCAGGTACCATACAGAGGAAGAGGAAAGGAAGGGACAACGTATCAGAAGAGTCCCACAAAAGAAAAATAATCGAGACCTGCGAGACCCCTCAAGCTTCAGATGAGGAGGAGGAGATGGAGCAGGTCTGCGAGAGCCTTGAAGCTTCAGAAGGAGAGGAGGTGATGGAGCAGGCCCAAGTGGAGCAGGTCCAAGCAGAGCCAGTCCAAGCTCAATCTATGGAGGAGCTGCTGCAGGACCCAGAGGTTAAGAAAATCCTGGACACTCCGTCCAACACGGTCTACGACGAGTTCTTGGAAGGGCGCTACGAGAAGCCACAGGAGCCGACAGGCGCCAGAGAAGAGGACCCGTCCGACCAGACTGGTAACTAGTATCAGAACTAACCTCTCTTTTTATTCCCATGGCTGATCTCAACATCTTCTGCATTAATGTGAGGAGTATTAGAGCTTGGTTTAGATTTCAGACTGTTCTTACGTTCTTAGATTCCCAGAGGTGTGATGTTTACATGTTGCAGGAATGTGCTTTGTCTGCTTCTAGGTCTTACAACCATCTGGCCAGGCAGTGGCCTCACGGCCCTTCCTACTGGTCTGGTGGGGGCGACAATAGGTCTGCGGGGGTGGCCATCCTGATCAGGGGAGGTAACTTTGCACTTGATTCCGTCCGGGAGCTCGTCTGTGGCAGACTTCTTGTCGCAGACGGTTCCTGGGCGGGTGAGCCCGTGCGGCTCATCAGCGTGTATGCCTCCCCTGAGAGGGATGTCCGACTGGAGGTTCTCCAGGCCCTGCGGGCTGAACTCGCCACCACTAGAGCAGTAGTGTTGGGTGGTGACTTCAACTGCCCCATTGAGGTGGACGGGCGCAGTTCTGGCACATCCGCCAATCTGGACGTGACGTCTAAACTGCTGATTGAGATGGTGACGGAGGCATCCTTGCAGGACGTTGTCGGGTCCATCGGGAACGGCTCCGTAAACTATACGTGGAGCCGCCCCGATGGCTCGCTCCGTTCTCGGATAGACTTCATCTTCACTTCGAGAGCAGTCAGAAAGGTGTCGTACTCTATGGTCCCCTGCTTCTTCTCTGACCACAGGGCCATTCGATTCCGGGGGACTCTGGGCCATGGATTCCCACCTGGCCCGGGCTCCTGGAAGTTGAATTGTGCCCTGTTGGAGCAGAGGGAGGTCATGGAGGAACTTAGGGATGCTTACCTTGTATGGCGAAATGACAAATGTCTGTTCAAGTGCATCAGCGATTGGTGGGAATATGTTAAAGTCGAATTCCGTTGTTTCTTTCAGGCAAAAGGCAGACAACAGGCGTGTGCGAAGAAGTGGAACTTGAGGAAACTGCAGCGCGAGCTGCGGTCCCTGCAGGACCTGCTCCAGTGTGGCTGGGACGTCAGGGAGGAGCTGGAGGAGACCAAAAAGAGCTTGAAAAGGCACTTTGAGGAGGAATCCAAGCGAATCGTCTTTCGTTCCAAGGTGGAGAACCTGGAGAAGGGTGAGAAATGTAACTCTTTCTTTTTCAGGAAGCTCCATGCCGGCCACACGCCCCTGACTGAGCTACGAGATGAGACCGGACACATGAGGAGCGGCAAGGAGGAAGTGATGGGGGTCGTCCACGACTTCTACAGCAACCTCTACGCCCCCAAGTCATCCGACCCCGAAGCCGCCGAGAGGTTCCTGTCAGGTGTCACTAACGTTGTTGATCCCGCAGGTGCGGCGGCTATGGACGATCCCTTGACGGTGGGGGAGCTGCTCTCTGCCGCTAAATCCTTTAAGCCCGGCAGGACCCCGGGCAGTGACGGTCTCCCGGCCGAGCTCTACGTAGCGCTGGGTGACCTGATCTGTCCGGACCTGTTGGAGGTGTACGAGGAGATGGTGGTGGGGGGCAGAATGCCTCCGTCGTTGAGGGAAGGGATGATCACGATCTTGTATAAGCGGAAGGGGGAGAGATGTGACCTGAAAAACTGGCGTCCCATCTCTCTCCTGAACGTGGACTACAAGATCCTCGCCAAGGTGCTGGCCAACAGGCTGAAACCTGTCATGGGGCAGATCGTCCATCCGGACCAGACCTGCAGCATTCCTGGCCGCAGGATTGCCGACAGCCTTGCCCTTGTGAGAGACACGGTCCATTACATCCAGGACCGCGGGGGCCGCGCCGCCCTGGTCAGCTTAGATCAGGAGAAGGCGTTCGACCGTGTCTCCCACGCATTCATGGACAGGGTTTTGCGCAGGCTGGGTCTGGGGAAGATGTTTTGCTCTTTTGTTAACGTTATGTATTTTGACATTTACAGCACGGTGTTGGTGAACGGCTGGAAGACTGACCCCTTTTCCATTCTTTCAGGGGTTAGACAAGGCTGCCCTCTTTCACCTCTCCTTTTTGTTTGTGTTATAGAGCTCTTCGCTGAGACTATCCGGCAGAATGGAGAGATCAGAGGGATCACCGCACCAGGACCAGATCGCCACGAGGTCAAGTGCTCGCTCTACATGGACGACGTGACCGTCTTCTGCGCTGACCAGCGTTCGGTGACTGCACTCGTCCAGACCTGCGAGGACTTCGGCAGAGCTTCGGGGGCAAAAGTCAACTGCGGGAAGTCGGAGGCCATGCTCTTCGGGGAATGGCACCTGGCTTCTCCCGCCCCCTTCCCCTTTGCCGTTAAGCCGGACTTCATTCAAATTCTTGGAGTCTGGTTCGGGAAGGAAGGAGCGGCCCTTAAGTCTTGGCAAGACCGACTAGGAAGGATAAACTCGAAGATCGGACTGTGGAGCTCCAGAAAGCTCACGATGGAAGGCAAGGCACTTGTCCTGCGGAGTGAAGTTTTGCCTGTGCTCCAATATACCGCACAGGCCTGGCCTCCCCATACCACCGTTTGCAAGGCCATCACCCGGACAGTGTTTGGCTTCGTCTGGGGCAAAATGGACAGAGTCAAGAGGACCGTGATGTACAAGGAACCCCGCAAGGGTGGGAAGGGAATACCCGACATCCCCGCTCTGCTGAGGGCCTCCTTTGCATGTGTCACGGTGCAGCGGACTCTTGTAGAAAAGACTGGCTCAGCGGGCAGGTCCATGTCTCGCTTGCTTCTCATGCCCCTCTGGAGACAGCTGGGCTGGGACAAATGGGACAGCTCCATCCCTTACAACTGGAACACTCCCTGGTTCTATGGGGATGTTGTCCGGTTTGTGAGGGAGCACCAGCTGGAAGGACTGAAACCAGACCTATGGAAGCCGAAGACAATCCACAAGCTCATCCGAGCTAAGGACTCGACCGAGCTGGTTCCGGGACTCCCCGCAGCCACTGCAGAGACAGTTTGGAACAATGTGGCCTCAAAGCGGCTTACCAATGGACACAAGGACTTGTCGTGGATGGCCGTCATGGGAGGTCTCTCTCTCAGGTCATTCATGCATGCCCGCAACCTGTGCAAGACCCGGTACTGCCCCCGTTGCCCCTACGTGGAGGAAACATCTTTCCACGTGTTTTGGCAGTGCCCCTTTGCACAGGGTCTGTTGGACGCCCTAGAACAGGAACTCAGAGACTCAGTGCCCAGGAGCTGCCTATCGTACCATTCGGTGCTTTACGGCCTGTTCCCTGGGACCCACGACGTGGAGGCCATCCAGGAGGCCTGGCGCCTTATGAACTGTTTTAAGGACGCAGTGTGGCTTGCCAGGAACCGCCTCGTGATCAACAGGGAAAACATGTCCGTCCGGGACTGCCGCAGGTTCATCAAGAACCTGCTTAGAGACTATTCCATCTTGGACAGCTCGGCCGTTGATGAGGAAGAAGAGGAGTGAAGACCCCTCTCCTTCTCCCATGTCCCCCTGAAGATACAGCCCAACAGTTTGGCCCTGTGATCTGCCCCCTCCCTACCCCCACATAGTCGCCCACACCCCTACCCCGATCACAGATTGTATTATTTGGTTTTTGTTTGATCTCTTGTGCCTTTATATTGCAGGATTGAGCTGAATGTTAGAGTAGCATGGTGTGCGATGTATAGCTTAGGGAACCTTTGCTGTGTATCGTACTATCATGCTTTGTGTGACTGTAATTTATTGTACGACTTGTAATGACTGAACGGAAAATAAAGCTCTTTCAATCAAAAAAAATCTGTTCTTATCAGTTTAATATCTGATACGTCCCCTATCTGGGGACCATATATTAAATGGATTTTTGAGAACGGGGGCCGATTTCGAAGCTTGCTTCCGTCGCCCTATGCATTGACCCGATATGGCAGTATCTTCGGGTACAGTGCACCACCCCCTTACAGGGTTAAAAAGAAAGATTCCTACTTTCATTGCTACCTGCTTGCTGGCTAGCCAGCCCTGTGGGCCTTGCTGCTGCTGCAGCCAAAAAACAAAAGGTGGTGCTGCTGCTGCTTCTGCTGCTTCTGCTTCTGCTTGTGTCTGGCCGCTGTTGGAGCGTCCAGGCACAGGACTTCTGCTGCTGCTGACTAAATGGCCTCCTTAATTGGATCATTTGAGTAGCCAGCACACCTGTGCAGGTAGGGCATGACATGATAGGCAGCTGCCTTGATAGCGGGTGGGTGCTGAATCTTCCTAATTGACAAAATAAGATTAATGCTTATGAAGAAATATAAAATCTCATCCCTTCCCCAATATCGCGCCACACCCCTACCCCTTAATTCCCTGGTTGAACTTGATGGACATATGTCTTTTTTCGACCGTACTAACTATGTAACTATGTAACATAACATGGGGGGGGGGGGGGGGTCTCCTGGCTGTTCACACAGGTGTGTCATTGCTGTACATTGACCATGCATTGCTTCTGTGGTATTGCAAAGGCAAAGACAAATGCTTCCAGCCATCCATTGCACTAATGGATTGGTCATCAGCTGGCTGTCTATGTCCCGCATCAATATAGACCAAAGTACAGAGGGTTAGGCTATGCTATTGTGCACCTACCTAATGCATCAGAAGGTGCGAGGCCCTTGCTAAATTCTGTGCACAGACTTTGAGATCTATACTTTAGACTGTATCTAAACCTGCTCCAACATGGACTGACATTCTGGCCTACTTTCAGCCGATGCGACTTGTCTGTCGCTGAACAGTCGCTTTTTATGTATTCAGCACCTATGTATAATGTTGTAAAAATGCTCTAGAAGCTAAAGTCGCAGAAATGTCACACATATTTGGCCTGCAACTTTCTGTGCGACAAATTCAGACAGGAAAAATCAGTATAAATCCTTAGAAAATTATCCCCCAGTGTCTCCATCTGCTGGCGGTATTGAATAAGCATTGCTGCACTGATGGGGTATGCATTAGACGAAAAAAAAGAAGAAAAAGAAGAATAATACGCCCAGAAAAGAGGCGAAAAGGAGAAAAACGTAAAAAAACGTGAAAAAAAAATAAGAGGAAGAGAAGGGAAAAAAAGGTGGAAAGGGGTTTAAAAGTGATTTCGGCGGAGAAATATATATATATATATATATATATATATATATATATATATATACGCGCACACACACACATATATATAAACGTATTCTCCGTTGAGATATTGCAGCCGCTGCTGTGTCCAGGCCCAGGAGCCTTAGCACTGTGCTGTGATGTCACTCAATACCACTGACATCACTAGGTGTAAACAACATCTCTCCTTTGCTGTGTATGTGACTATGGAGCTGTTTGGTGATGTCGTCTATTATGGCCTTCATAGAAGCAACAGGAGATTGTTGCATCCATCTAGAACCCTCAGAACTACAGTGCTATGATGTCACTCACTTCCACAGGCCTTGCAGAGTGTAAACAACAACAACCCAGCTTTGTTGTGTATGTAACCATAGGGATTTGTGATGTCACCTAGAACCTTCACAGCAGCGACAGCTTTATGAGGAGCATCAGCACTGCTCTGCCTGAGCAGAACCATCACCGCCATAGGTTTTCAAATAACCCGGGTTTAACCCACACAGGTAAGTCCAATGGGGTGCAGGCATGTCCTCTATGCTTACAGCTTCCCGTGGGTGTTGGTTTGATACCGTTTGGGGACAGCCAAGGAGGCATCTGCAGGCAACAAAGGTAGGTGTGTGCTTGTGTGTGTGTTTCCTATGCAGATCCTAAGCCCAGTGTCACATGCAAGTAGGAGGAGTAAGAAGGGTTCCTGGCAAATCCGGGTTATGGATTGCATTTAAAAAGGCCCCATGGGAGTGCAATGGGCCCCTGTCTTGCTGCTTAGCAATAATAGTATGGGTTTAGGTTCTGCTGTGTGTACTGGTGGTTGACTGCCCCCCAGCCCAGAGTGTGCATGGAAAATTGTCTGGCAGCCTCCCTGACAGCAAGCAGTGATAGTGCCCATGAAGGGCACCTTGTTGGGCCCGCCCCTTTCACGGTTATCGCTTCTCGGCCTTTTGGCTAAGATCAAGTGTAGTATCTGTTCTTATCAGTTTAATATCTGATACGTCCCCTATCTGGGGACCATATATTAAATGGATTTTTGAGAACGGGGGCCGATTTCGAAGCTTGCTTCCGTCGCCCTATGCATTGACCCGATATGGCAGTATCTTCGGGTACAGTGCACCACCCCCTTACAGGGTTAAAAAGAAAGATTCCTACTTTCATTGCTACCTGCTTGCTGGCTAGCCAGCTAGCCAGCCCTGTGGGCCTTGCTGCTGCTGCAGCCAAAAAACAAAAGGTGGTGCTGCTGCTGCTTCTGCTGCTTCTGCTTCTGCTTGTGTCTGGCCGCTGTTGGAGCGTCCAGGCACAGGACTTCTGCTGCTGCTGACTAAATGGCCTCCTTAATTGGATCATTTGAGTAGCCAGCACACCTGTGCAGGTAGGGCATGACATGATAGGCAGCTGCCTTGATAGCGGGTGGGTGCTGAATGTTCCTAATTGACAAAATAAGATTAATGCTTATGAAGAAATATAAAATCTCATCCCTTCCCCAATATCGCGCCACACCCCTACCCCTTAATTCCCTGGTTGAACTTGATGGACATATGTCTTTTTTCGACCGTACTAACTATGTAACTATGTAACATAACATGGGGGGGGGGGGGGGGTCTCCTGGCTGTTCACACAGGTGTGTCATTGCTGTACATTGACCATGCATTGCTTCTGTGGTATTGCAAAGGCAAAGACAAATGCTTCCAGCCATCCATTGCACTAATGGATTGGTCATCAGCTGGCTGTCTATGTCCCGCATCAATATAGACCAAAGTACAGAGGGTTAGGCTATGCTATTGTGCACCTACCTGATGCATCAGAAGGTGCGAGGCCCTTGCTAAATTCTGTGCACAGACTTTGAGATCTATACTTTAGACTGTATCTAAACCTGCTCCAACATGGACTGACATTCTGGCCTACTTTCAGCCGATGCGACTTGTCTGTCGCTGAACAGTCGCTTTTTATGTATTCAGCACCTATGTATAATGTTGTAAAAATGCTCTAGAAGCTAAAGTCACAGAAATGTCACACATATTTGGCCTGCAACTTTCTGTGCGACAAATTCAGACAGGAAAAATCAGTATAAATCCTTAGAAAATTATCCCCCAGTGTCTCCATCTGCTGGCGGTATTGAATAAGCATTGCTGCACTGATGGGGTATGCATTAGACGAAAAAAAAGAAGAAAAAGAAGAATAATACGCCCAGAAAAGAGGCGAAAAGGAGAAAAACGTAAAAAAACGTGAAAAAAAAGTAAGAGGAAGAGAAGGGAAAAAAAGGTGGAAATGGGTTTAAAAGTGATTTCGGCGGAGAAATATATATATATATATATATATATATATATATATATATATATATACGCGCACACACACACATATATATAAACGTATTCTCCGTTGAGATATTGCAGCCGCTGCTGTGTCCAGGCCCAGGAGCCTTAGCACTGTGCTGTGATGTCACTCAATACCACTGACATCACTAGGTGTAAACAACATCTCTCCTTTGCTGTGTATGTGACTATGGAGCTGTTTGGTGATGTCGTCTATTATGGCCTTCATAGAAGCAACAGGAGATTGTTGCATCCATCTAGAACCCTCAGAACTACAGTGCTATGATGTCACTCACTTCCACAGGCCTTGCAGAGTGTAAACAACAACAACCCAGCTTTGTTGTGTATGTAACCATAGGGATTTGTGATGTCACCTAGAACCTTCACAGCAGCGACAGCTTTATGAGGAGCATCAGCACTGCTCTGCCTGAGCAGAACCATCACCGCCATAGGTTGTCAAATAACCCGGGTTTAACCCACACAGGTAAGTCCAATGGGGTGCAGGCATGTCCTCTATGCTTACAGCTTCCCGTGGGTGTTGGTTTGATACCGTTTGGGGACAGCCAAGGAGGCATCTGCAGGCAACAAAGGTAGGTGTGTGCTTGTGTGTGTGTTTCCTATGCAGATCCTAAGCCCAGTGTCACATGCAAGTAGGAGGAGTAAGAAGGGTTCCTGGCAAATCCGGGTTATGGATTGCATTTAAAAAGGCCCCGTGGGAGTGCAATGGGCCCCTGTCTTGCTGCTTAGCAATAATGGTATGGGTTTAGGTTCTGCTGTGTGTACTGGTGGTTGACTGCCCCCCAGCCCAGAGTGTGCATGGAAAATTGTCTGGCAGCCTCCCTGACAGCAAGCAGTGATAGTGCCCATGAAGGGCACCTTGTTGGGCCCGCCCCTTTCACGGTTATCGCTTCTCGGCCTTTTGGCTAAGATCAAGTGTAGTATCTGTTCTTATCAGTTTAATATCTGATACGTCCCCTATCTGGGGACCATATATTAAATGGATTTTTGAGAACGGGGGCCGATTTCGAAGCTTGCTTCCGTCGCCCTATGCATTGACCCGATATGGCAGTATCTTCGGGTACAGTGCACCACCCCCTTACAGGGTTAAAAAGAAAGATTCCTACTTTCATTGCTACCTGCTTGCTGGCTAGCCAGCTAGCCAGCCCTGTGGGCCTTGCTGCTGCTGCAGCCAAAAAACAAAAGGTGGTGCTGCTGCTGCTTCTGCTGCTTCTGCTTCTGCTTGTGTCTGGCCGCTGTTGGAGCGTCCAGGCACAGGACTTCTGCTGCTGCTGACTAAATGGCCTCCTTAATTGGATCATTTGAGTAGCCAGCACACCTGTGCAGGTAGGGCATGACATGATAGGCAGCTGCCTTGATAGCGGGTGGGTGCTGAATGTTCCTAATTGATAAAATAAGATTAATGCTTATGAAGAAATATAAAATCTCATCCCTTCCCCAATATCGCGCCACACCCCTACCCCTTAATTCCCTGGTTGAACTTGATGGACATATGTCTTTTTTCGACCGTACTAACTATGTAACTATGTAACATAACATGGGGGGGGGGGGGGGGGGGTCTCCTGGCTGTTCACACAGGTGTGTCATTGCTGTACATTGACCATGCATTGCTTCTGTGGTATTGCAAAGGCAAAGACAAATGCTTCCAGCCATCCATTGCACTAATGGATTGGTCATCAGCTGGCTGTCTATGTCCCGCATCAATATAGACCAAAGTACAGAGGGTTAGGCTATGCTATTGTGCACCTACCTGATGCATCAGAAGGTGCGAGGCCCTTGCTAAATTCTGTGCACAGACTTTGAGATCTATACTTTAGACTGTATCTAAACCTGCTCCAACATGGACTGACATTCTGGCCTACTTTCAGCCGATGCGACTTGTCTGTCGCTGAACAGTCGCTTTTTATGTATTCAGCACCTATGTATAATGTTGTAAAAATGCTCTAGAAGCTAAAGTCGCAGAAATGTCACACATATTTGGCCTGCAACTTTCTGTGCGACAAATTCAGACAGGAAAAATCAGTATAAATCCTTAGAAAATTATCCCCCAGTGTCTCCATCTGCTGGCGGTATTGAATAAGCATTGCTGCACTGATGGGGTATGCATTAGACGAAAAAAAAGAAGAAAAAGAAGAATAATACGCCCAGAAAAGAGGCGAAAAGGAGAAAAACGTAAAAAAACGTGAAAAAAAAGTAAGAGGAAGAGAAGGGAAAAAAAGGTGGAAATGGGTTTAAAAGTGATTTCGGCGGAGAAATATATATATATATATATATATATATATATATATATATATACGCGCACACACACACATATATATAAACGTATTCTCCGTTGAGATATTGCAGCCGCTGCTGTGTCCAGGCCCAGGAGCCTTAGCACTGTGCTGTGATGTCACTCAATACCACTGACATCACTAGGTGTAAACAACATCTCTCCTTTGCTGTGTATGTGACTATGGAGCTGTTTGGTGATGTCGTCTATTATGGCCTTCATAGAAGCAACAGGAGATTGTTGCATCCATCTAGAACCCTCAGAACTACAGTGCTATGATGTCACTCACTTCCACAGGCCTTGCAGAGTGTAAACAACAACAACCCAGCTTTGTTGTGTATGTAACCATAGGGATTTGTGATGTCACCTAGAACCTTCACAGCAGCGACAGCTTTATGAGGAGCATCAGCACTGCTCTGCCTGAGCAGAACCATCACCGCCATAGGTTGTCAAATAACCCGGGTTTAACCCACACAGGTAAGTCCAATGGGGTGCAGGCATGTCCTCTATGCTTACAGCTTCCCGTGGGTGTTGGTTTGATACCGTTTGGGGACAGCCAAGGAGGCATCTGCAGGCAACAAAGGTAGGTGTGTGCTTGTGTGTGTGTTTCCTATGCAGATCCTAAGCCCAGTGTCACATGCAAGTAGGAGGAGTAAGAAGGGTTCCTGGCAAATCCGGGTTATGGATTGCATTTAAAAAGGCCCCGTGGGAGTGCAATGGGCCCCTGTCTTGCTGCTTAGCAATAATGGTATGGGTTTAGGTTCTGCTGTGTGTACTGGTGGTTGACTGCCCCCCAGCCCAGAGTGTGCATGGAAAATTGTCTGGCAGCCTCCCTGACAGCAAGCAGTGATAGTGCCCATGAAGGGCACCTTGTTGGGCCTGCCCCTTTCACGGTTATCGCTTCTCGGCCTTTTGGCTAAGATCAAGTGTAGTATCTGTTCTTATCAGTTTAATATCTGATACGTCCCCTATCTGGGGACCATATATTAAATGGATTTTTGAGAACGGGGGCCGATTTCGAAGCTTGCTTCTGTCGCCCTATGCATTGACCCGATATGGCAGTATCTTCGGGTACAGTGCACCACCCCCTTACAGGGTTAAAAAGAAAGATTCCTACTTTCATTGCTACCTGCTTGCTGGCTAGCCAGCTAGCCAGCCCTGTGGGCCTTGCTGCTGCTGCAGCCAAAAAACAAAAGGTGGTGCTGCTGCTGCTTCTGCTGCTTCTGCTTCTGCTTGTGTCTGGCCGCTGTTGGAGCGTCCAGGCACAGGACTTCTGCTGCTGCTGACTAAATGGCCTCCTTAATTGGATCATTTGAGTAGCCAGCACACCTGTGCAGGTAGGGCATGACATGATAGGCAGCTGCCTTGATAGCGGGTGGGTGCTGAATGTTCCTAATTGACAAAATAAGATTAATGCTTATGAAGAAATATAAAATCTCATCCCTTCCCCAATATCGCGCCACACCCCTACCCCTTAATTCCCTGGTTGAACTTGATGGACATATGTCTTTTTTCGACCGTACTAACTATGTAACTATGTAACATAACATGGGGGGGGGGGGGGGTCTCCTGGCTGTTCACACAGGTGTGTCATTGCTGTACATTGACCATGCATTGCTTCTGTGGTATTGCAAAGGCAAAGACAAATGCTTCCAGCCATCCATTGCACTAATGGATTGGTCATCAGCTGGCTGTCTATGTCCCGCATCAATATAGACCAAAGTACAGAGGGTTAGGCTATGCTATTGTGCACCTACCTGATGCATCAGAAGGTGCGAGGCCCTTGCTAAATTCTGTGCACAGACTTTGAGATCTATACTTTAGACTGTATCTAAACCTGCTCCAACATGGACTGACATTCTGGCCTACTTTCAGCCGATGCGACTTGTCTGTCGCTGAACAGTCGCTTTTTATGTATTCAGCACCTATGTCTAATGTTGTAAAAATGCTCTAGAAGCTAAAGTCGCAGAAATGTCACACATATTTGGCCTGCAACTTTCTGTGCGACAAATTCAGACAGGAAAAATCAGTATAAATCCTTAGAAAATTATCCCCCAGTGTCTCCATCTGCTGGCGGTATTGAATAAGCATTGCTGCACTGATGGGGTATGCATTAGACGAAAAAAAAGAAGAAAAAGAAGAATAATACGCCCAGAAAAGAGGCGAAAAGGAGAAAAACGTAAAAAAACGTGAAAAAAAAGTAAGAGGAAGAGAAGGGAAAAAAAGGTGGAAATGGGTTTAAAAGTGATTTCGGCGGAGAAATATATATATATATATATATATATATATATATATATATATATATATACGCGCACACACACACATATATATAAACGTATTCTCCGTTGAGATATTGCAGCCGCTGCTGTGTCCAGGCCCAGGAGCCTTAGCACTGTGCTGTGATGTCACTCAATACCACTGACATCACTAGGTGTAAACAACATCTCTCCTTTGCTGTGTATGTGACTATGGAGCTGTTTGGTGATGTCGTCTATTATGGCCTTCATAGAAGCAACAGGAGATTGTTGCATCCATCTAGAACCCTCAGAACTACAGTGCTATGATGTCACTCACTTCCACAGGCCTTGCAGAGTGTAAACAACAACAACCCAGCTTTGTTGTGTATGTAACCATAGGGATTTGTGATGTCACCTAGAACCTTCACAGCAGCGACAGCTTTATGAGGAGCATCAGCACTGCTCTGCCTGAGCAGAACCATCACCGCCATAGGTTGTCAAATAACCCGGGTTTAACCCACACAGGTAAGTCCAATGGGGTGCAGGCATGTCCTCTATGCTTACAGCTTCCCGTGGGTGTTGGTTTGTTACCGTTTGGGGACAGCCAAGGAGGCATCTGCAGGCAACAAAGGTAGGTGTGTGCTTGTGTGTGTGTTTCCTATGCAGATCCTAAGCCCAGTGTCACATGCAAGTAGGAGGAGTAAGAAGGGTTCCTGGCAAATCCGGGTTATGGATTGCATTTAAAAAGGCCCCGTGGGAGTGCAATGGGCCCCTGTCTTGCTGCTTAGCAATAATGGTATGGGTTTAGGTTCTGCTGTGTGTACTGGTGGTTGACTGCCCCCCAGCCCAGAGTGTGCATGGAAAATTGTCTGGCAGCCTCCCTGACAGCAAGCAGTGATAGTGCCCATGAAGGGCACCTTGTTGGGCCCGCCCCTTTCACGGTTATCGCTTCTCGGCCTTTTGGCTAAGATCAAGTGTAGTATCTGTTCTTATCAGTTTAATATCTGATACGTCCCCTATCTGGGGACCATATATTAAATGGATTTTTGAGAACGGGGGCCGATTTCGAAGCTTGCTTCCGTCGCCCTATGCATTGACCCGATATGGCAGTATCTTCGGGTACAGTGCACCACCCCCTTACAGGGTTAAAAAGAAAGATTCCTACTTTCATTGCTACCTGCTTGCTGGCTAGCCAGCTAGCCAGCCCTGTGGGCCTTGCTGCTGCTGCAGCCAAAAAACAAAAGGTGGTGCTGCTGCTGCTTCTGCTGCTTCTGCTTCTGCTTGTGTCTGGCCGCTGTTGGAGCGTCCAGGCACAGGACTTCTGCTGCTGCTGACTAAATGGCCTCCTTAATTGGATCATTTGAGTAGCCAGCACACCTGTGCAGGTAGGGCATGACATGATAGGCAGCTGCCTTGATAGCGGGTGGGTGCTGAATGTTCCTAATTGACAAAATAAGATTAATGCTTATGAAGAAATATAAAATCTCATCCCTTCCCCAATATCGCGCCACACCCCTACCCCTTAATTCCCTGGTTGAACTTGATGGACATATGTCTTTTTTCGACCGTACTAACTATGTAACTATGTAACATAACATGGGGGGGGGGGGGGTCTCCTGGCTGTTCACACAGGTGTGTCATTGCTGTACATTGACCATGCATTGCTTCTGTGGTATTGCAAAGGCAAAGACAAATGCTTCCAGCCATCCATTGCACTAATGGATTGGTCATCAGCTGGCTGTCTATGTCCCGCATCAATATAGACCAAAGTACAGAGGGTTAGGCTATGCTATTGTGCACCTACCTGATGCATCAGAAGGTGCGAGGCCCTTGCTAAATTCTGTGCACAGACTTTGAGATCTATACTTTAGACTGTATCTAAACCTGCTCCAACATGGACTGACATTCTGGCCTACTTTCAGCCGATGCGACTTGTCTGTCGCTGAACAGTCGCTTTTTATGTATTCAGCACCTATGTATAATGTTGTAAAAATGGTCTAGAAGCTAAAGTCGCAGAAATGTCACACATATTTGGCCTGCAACTTTCTGTGCGACAAATTCAGACAGGAAAAATCAGTATAAATCCTTAGAAAATTATCCCCCAGTGTCTCCATCTGCTGGCGGTATTGAATAAGCATTGCTGCACTGATGGGGTATGCATTAGACGAAAAAAAAGAAGAAAAAGAAGAAGAATACGCCCAGAAAAGAGGCGAAAAGGAGAAAAACGTAAAAAAACGTGAAAAAAAAGTAAGAGGAAGAGAAGGGAAAAAAAGGTGGAAATGGGTTTAAAAGTGATTTCGGCGGAGAAATATATATATATATATATATATATATATATATATATATATATATACGCGCACACACACACATATATATAAACGTATTCTCCGTTGAGATATTGCAGCCGCTGCTGTGTCCAGGCCCAGGAGCCTTAGCACTGTGCTGTGATGTCACTCAATACCACTGACATCACTAGGTGTAAACAACATCTCTCCTTTGCTGTGTATGTGACTATGGAGCTGTTTGGTGATGTCGTCTATTATGGCCTTCATAGAAGCAACAGGAGATTGTTGCATCCATCTAGAACCCTCAGAACTACAGTGCTATGATGTCACTCACTTCCACAGGCCTTGCAGAGTGTAAACAACAACAACCCAGCTTTGTTGTGTATGTAACCATAGGGATTTGTGATGTCACCTAGAACCTTCACAGCAGCGACAGCTTTATGAGGAGCATCAGCACTGCTCTGCCTGAGCAGAAACATCACCGCCATAGGTTGTCAAATAACCCGGGTTTAACCCACACAGGTAAGTCCAATGGGGTGCAGGCATGTCCTCTATGCTTACAGCTTCCCGTGGGTGTTGGTTTGATACCGTTTGGGGACAGCCAAGGAGGCATCTGCAGGCAACAAAGGTAGGTGTGTGCTTGTGTGTGTGTTTCCTATGCAGATCCTAAGCCCAGTGTCACATGCAAGTAGGAGGAGTAAGAAGGGTTCCTGGCAAATCCGGGTTATGGATTGCATTTAAAAAGGCCCCGTGGGAGTGCAATGGGCCCCTGTCTTGCTGCTTAGCAATAATGGTATGGGTTTAGGTTCTGCTGTGTGTACTGGTGGTTGACTGCCCCCCAGCCCAGAGTGTGCATGGAAAATTGTCTGGCAGCCTCCCTGACAGCAAGCAGTGATAGTGCCCATGAAGGGCACCTTGTTGGGCCCGCCCCTTTCACGGTTATCGCTTCTCGGCCTTTTGGCTAAGATCAAGTGTAGTATCTGTTCTTATCAGTTTAATATCTGATACGTCCCCTATCTGGGGACCATATATTAAATGGATTTTTGAGAACGGGGGCCGATTTCGAAGCTTGCTTCCGTCGCCCTATGCATTGACCCGATATGGCAGTATCTTCGGGTACAGTGCACCACCCCCTTACAGGGTTAAAAAGAAAGATTCCTACTTTCATTGCTACCTGCTTGCCGGCTAGCCAGCTAGCCAGCTTTGTGGGCCTTGCTGCTGCTGCAGCCAAAAAACAAAAGGTGGTGCTGCTGCTGCTTCTGCTGCTTCTGCTTCTGCTTGTGTCTGGCCGCTGTTGGAGCGTCCAGGCACAGGACTTCTGCTGCTGCTGACTAAATGGCCTCCTTAATTGGATCATTTGAGTAGCCAGCACACCTGTGCAGGTAGGGCATGACATGATAGGCAGCTGCCTTGATAGCGGGTGGGTGCTGAATGTTCCTAATTGACAAAATAAGATTAATGCTTATGAAGAAATATAAAATCTCATCCCTTCCCCAATATCGCGCCACACCCCTACCCCTTAATTCCCTGGTTGAACTTGATGGACATATGTCTTTTTTCGACCGTACTAACTATGTAACTATGTAACATAACATGGGGGGGGGGGGGTCTCCTGGCTGTTCACACAGGTGTGTCATTGCTGTACATTGACCATGCATTGCTTCTGTGGTATTGCAAAGGCAAAGACAAATGCTTCCAGCCATCCATTGCACTAATGGATTGGTCATCAGCTGGCTGTCTATGTCCCGCATCAATATAGACCAAAGTACAGAGGGTTAGGCTATGCTATTGTGCACCTACCTGATGCATCAGAAGGTGCGAGGCCCTTGCTAAATTCTGTGCACAGACTTTGAGATCTATACTTTAGACTGTATCTAAACCTGCTCCAACATGGACTGACATTCTGGCCTACTTTCAGCCGATGCGACTTGTCTGTCGCTGAACAGTCGCTTTTTATGTATTCAGCACCTATGTATAATGTTGTAAAAATGCTCTAGAAGCTAAAGTCGCAGAAATGTCACACATATTTGGCCTGCAACTTTCTGTGCGACAAATTCAGACAGGAAAAATCAGTATAAATCCTTAGAAAATTATCCCCCAGTGTCTCCATCTGCTGGCGGTATTGAATAAGCATTGCTGCACTGATGGGGTATGCATTAGACGAAAAAAAAGAAGAAAAAGAAGAATAATACGCCCAGAAAAGAGGCGAAAAGGAGAAAAACGTAAAAAAACGTGAAAAAAAAGTAAGAGGAAGAGAAGGGAAAAAAAGGTGGAAATGGGTTTAAAAGTGATTTCGGCGGAGAAATATATATATATATATATATATATATATATATATATATATATACGCGCACACACACACATATATATAAACGTATTCTCCGTTGAGATATTGCAGCCGCTGCTGTGTCCAGGCCCAGGAGCCTTAGCACTGTGCTGTGATGTCACTCAATACCACTGACATCACTAGGTGTAAACAACATCTCTCCTTTGCTGTGTATGTGACTATGGAGCTGTTTGGTGATGTCGTCTATTATGGCCTTCATAGAAGCAACAGGAGATTGTTGCATCCATCTAGAACCCTCAGAACTACAGTGCTATGATGTCACTCACTTCCACAGGCCTTGCAGAGTGTAAACAACAACAACCCAGCTTTGTTGTGTATGTAACCATAGGGATTTGTGATGTCACCTAGAACCTTCACAGCAGCGACAGCTTTATGAGGAGCATCAGCACTGCTCTGCCTGAGCAGAACCATCACCGCCATAGGTTGTCAAATAACCCGGGTTTAACCCACACAGGTAAGTCCAATGGGGTGCAGGCATGTCCTCTATGCTTACAGCTTCCCGTGGGTGTTGGTTTGATACCGTTTGGGGACAGCCAAGGAGGCATCTGCAGGCAACAAAGGTAGGTGTGTGCTTGTGTGTGTGTTTCCTATGCAGATCCTAAGCCCAGTGTCACATGCAAGTAGGAGGAGTAAGAAGGGTTCCTGGCAAATCCGGGTTATGGATTGCATTTAAAAAGGCCCCGTGGGAGTGCAATGGGCCCCTGTCTTGCTGCTTAGCAATAATGGTATGGGTTTAGGTTCTGCTGTGTGTACTGGTGGTTGACTGCCCCCCAGCCCAGAGTGTGCATGGAAAATTGTCTGGCAGCCTCCCTGACAGCAAGCAGTGATAGTGCCCATGAAGGGCACCTTGTTGGGCCTGCCCCTTTCACGGTTATCGCTTCTCGGCCTTTTGGCTAAGATCAAGTGTAGTATCTGTTCTTATCAGTTTAATATCTGATACGTCCCCTATCTGGGGACCATATATTAAATGGATTTTTGAGAACGGGGGCCGATTTCGAAGCTTGCTTCTGTCGCCCTATGCATTGACCCGATATGGCAGTATCTTCGGGTACAGTGCACCACCCCCTTACAGGGTTAAAAAGAAAGATTCCTACTTTCATTGCTACCTGCTTGCTGGCTAGCCAGCTAGCCAGCCCTGTGGGCCTTGCTGCTGCTGCAGCCAAAAAACAAAAGGTGGTGCTGCTGCTGCTTCTGCTGCTTCTGCTTCTGCTTGTGTCTGGCCGCTGTTGGAGCGTCCAGGCACAGGACTTCTGCTGCTGCTGACTAAATGGCCTCCTTAATTGGATCATTTGAGTAGCCAGCACACCTGTGCAGGTAGGGCATGACATGATAGGCAGCTGCCTTGATAGCGGGTGGGTGCTGAATGTTCCTAATTGACAAAATAAGATTAATGCTTATGAAGAAATATAAAATCTCATCCCTTCCCCAATATCGCGCCACACCCCTACCCCTTAATTCCCTGGTTGAACTTGATGGACATATGTCTTTTTTCGACCGTACTAACTATGTAACTATGTAACATAACATGGGGGGGGGGGGGGGTCTCCTGGCTGTTCACACAGGTGTGTCATTGCTGTACATTGACCATGCATTGCTTCTGTGGTATTGCAAAGGCAAAGACAAATGCTTCCAGCCATCCATTGCACTAATGGATTGGTCATCAGCTGGCTGTCTATGTCCCGCATCAATATAGACCAAAGTACAGAGGGTTAGGCTATGCTATTGTGCACCTACCTGATGCATCAGAAGGTGCGAGGCCCTTGCTAAATTCTGTGCACAGACTTTGAGATCTATACTTTAGACTGTATCTAAACCTGCTCCAACATGGACTGACATTCTGGCCTACTTTCAGCCGATGCGACTTGTCTGTCGCTGAACAGTCGCTTTTTATGTATTCAGCACCTATGTCTAATGTTGTAAAAATGCTCTAGAAGCTAAAGTCGCAGAAATGTCACACATATTTGGCCTGCAACTTTCTGTGCGACAAATTCAGACAGGAAAAATCAGTATAAATCCTTAGAAAATTATCCCCCAGTGTCTCCATCTGCTGGCGGTATTGAATAAGCATTGCTGCACTGATGGGGTATGCATTAGACGAAAAAAAAGAAGAAAAAGAAGAATAATACGCCCAGAAAAGAGGCGAAAAGGAGAAAAACGTAAAAAAACGTGAAAAAAAAGTAAGAGGAAGAGAAGGGAAAAAAAGGTGGAAATGGGTTTAAAAGTGATTTCGGCGGAGAAATATATATATATATATATATATATATATATATATATATATATATATATACGCGCACACACACACATATATATAAACGTATTCTCCGTTGAGATATTGCAGCCGCTGCTGTGTCCAGGCCCAGGAGCCTTAGCACTGTGCTGTGATGTCACTCAATACCACTGACATCACTAGGTGTAAACAACATCTCTCCTTTGCTGTGTATGTGACTATGGAGCTGTTTGGTGATGTCGTCTATTATGGCCTTCATAGAAGCAACAGGAGATTGTTGCATCCATCTAGAACCCTCAGAACTACAGTGCTATGATGTCACTCACTTCCACAGGCCTTGCAGAGTGTAAACAACAACAACCCAGCTTTGTTGTGTATGTAACCATAGGGATTTGTGATGTCACCTAGAACCTTCACAGCAGCGACAGCTTTATGAGGAGCATCAGCACTGCTCTGCCTGAGCAGAACCATCACCGCCATAGGTTGTCAAATAACCCGGGTTTAACCCACACAGGTAAGTCCAATGGGGTGCAGGCATGTCCTCTATGCTTACAGCTTCCCGTGGGTGTTGGTTTGTTACCGTTTGGGGACAGCCAAGGAGGCATCTGCAGGCAACAAAGGTAGGTGTGTGCTTGTGTGTGTGTTTCCTATGCAGATCCTAAGCCCAGTGTCACATGCAAGTAGGAGGAGTAAGAAGGGTTCCTGGCAAATCCGGGTTATGGATTGCATTTAAAAAGGCCCCGTGGGAGTGCAATGGGCCCCTGTCTTGCTGCTTAGCAATAATGGTATGGGTTTAGGTTCTGCTGTGTGTACTGGTGGTTGACTGCCCCCCAGCCCAGAGTGTGCATGGAAAATTGTCTGGCAGCCTCCCTGACAGCAAGCAGTGATAGTGCCCATGAAGGGCACCTTGTTGGGCCCGCCCCTTTCACGGTTATCGCTTCTCGGCCTTTTGGCTAAGATCAAGTGTAGTATCTGTTCTTATCAGTTTAATATCTGATACGTCCCCTATCTGGGGACCATATATTAAATGGATTTTTGAGAACGGGGGCCGATTTCGAAGCTTGCTTCCGTCGCCCTATGCATTGACCCGATATGGCAGTATCTTCGGGTACAGTGCACCACCCCCTTACAGGGTTAAAAAGAAAGATTCCTACTTTCATTGCTACCTGCTTGCTGGCTAGCCAGCTAGCCAGCCCTGTGGGCCTTGCTGCTGCTGCAGCCAAAAAACAAAAGGTGGTGCTGCTGCTGCTTCTGCTGCTTCTGCTTGTGTCTGGCCGCTGTTGGAGCGTCCAGGCACAGGACTTCTGCTGCTGCTGACTAAATGGCCTCCTTAATTGGATCATTTGAGTAGCCAGCACACCTGTGCAGGTAGGGCATGACATGATAGGCAGCTGCCTTGATAGCGGGTGGGTGCTGAATGTTCCTAATTGACAAAATAAGATTAATGCTTATGAAGAAATATAAAATCTCATCCCTTCCCCAATATCGCGCCACACCCCTACCCCTTAATTCCCTGGTTGAACTTGATGGACATATGTCTTTTTTCGACCGTACTAACTATGTAACTATGTAACATAACATGGGGGGGGGGGGGTCTCCTGGCTGTTCACACAGGTGTGTCATTGCTGTACATTGACCATGCATTGCTTCTGTGGTATTGCAAAGGCAAAGACAAATGCTTCCAGCCATCCATTGCACTAATGGATTGGTCATCAGCTGGCTGTCTATGTCCCGCATCAATATAGACCAAAGTACAGAGGGTTAGGCTATGCTATTGTGCACCTACCTGATGCATCAGAAGGTGCGAGGCCCTTGCTAAATTCTGTGCACAGACTTTGAGATCTATACTTTAGACTGTATCTAAACCTGCTCCAACATGGACTGACATTCTGGCCTACTTTCAGCCGATGCGACTTGTCTGTCGCTGAACAGTCGCTTTTTATGTATTCAGCACCTATGTATAATGTTGTAAAAATGGTCTAGAAGCTAAAGTCGCAGAAATGTCACACATATTTGGCCTGCAACTTTCTGTGCGACAAATTCAGACAGGAAAAATCAGTATAAATCCTTAGAAAATTATCCCCCAGTGTCTCCATCTGCTGGCGGTATTGAATAAGCATTGCTGCACTGATGGGGTATGCATTAGACGAAAAAAAAGAAGAAAAAGAAGAAGAATACGCCCAGAAAAGAGGCGAAAAGGAGAAAAACGTAAAAAAACGTGAAAAAAAAGTAAGAGGAAGAGAAGGGAAAAAAAGGTGGAAATGGGTTTAAAAGTGATTTCGGCGGAGAAATATATATATATATATATATATATATATATATATATATATATATATATATACGCGCACACACACACATATATATAAACGTATTCTCCGTTGAGATATTGCAGCCGCTGCTGTGTCCAGGCCCAGGAGCCTTAGCACTGTGCTGTGATGTCACTCAATACCACTGACATCACTAGGTGTAAACAACATCTCTCCTTTGCTGTGTATGTGACTATGGAGCTGTTTGGTGATGTCGTCTATTATGGCCTTCATAGAAGCAACAGGAGATTGTTGCATCCATCTAGAACCCTCAGAACTACAGTGCTATGATGTCACTCACTTCCACAGGCCTTGCAGAGTGTAAACAACAACAACCCAGCTTTGTTGTGTATGTAACCATAGGGATTTGTGATGTCACCTAGAACCTTCACAGCAGCGACAGCTTTATGAGGAGCATCAGCACTGCTCTGCCTGAGCAGAAACATCACCGCCATAGGTTGTCAAATAACCCGGGTTTAACCCACACAGGTAAGTCCAATGGGGTGCAGGCATGTCCTCTATGCTTACAGCTTCCCGTGGGTGTTGGTTTGATACCGTTTGGGGACAGCCAAGGAGGCATCTGCAGGCAACAAAGGTAGGTGTGTGCTTGTGTGTGTGTTTCCTATGCAGATCCTAAGCCCAGTGTCACATGCAAGTAGGAGGAGTAAGAAGGGTTCCTGGCAAATCCGGGTTATGGATTGCATTTAAAAAGGCCCCGTGGGAGTGCAATGGGCCCCTGTCTTGCTGCTTAGCAATAATGGTATGGGTTTAGGTTCTGCTGTGTGTACTGGTGGTTGACTGCCCCCCAGCCCAGAGTGTGCATGGAAAATTGTCTGGCAGCCTCCCTGACAGCAAGCAGTGATAGTGCCCATGAAGGGCACCTTGTTGGGCCCGCCCCTTTCACGGTTATCGCTTCTCGGCCTTTTGGCTAAGATCAAGTGTAGTATCTGTTCTTATCAGTTTAATATCTGATACGTCCCCTATCTGGGGACCATATATTAAATGGATTTTTGAGAACGGGGGCCGATTTCGAAGCTTGCTTCCGTCGCCCTATGCATTGACCCGATATGGCAGTATCTTCGGGTACAGTGCACCACCCCCTTACAGGGTTAAAAAGAAAGATTCCTACTTTCATTGCTACCTGCTTGCCGGCTAGCCAGCTAGCCAGCTTTGTGGGCCTTGCTGCTGCTGCAGCCAAAAAACAAAAGGTGGTGCTGCTGCTGCTTCTGCTGCTTCTGCTTCTGCTTGTGTCTGGCCGCTGTTGGAGCGTCCAGGCACAGGACTTCTGCTGCTGCTGACTAAATGGCCTCCTTAATTGGATCATTTGAGTAGCCAGCACACCTGTGCAGGTAGGGCATGACATGATAGGCAGCTGCCTTGATAGCGGGTGGGTGCTGAATGTTCCTAATTGACAAAATAAGATTAATGCTTATGAAGAAATATAAAATCTCATCCCTTCCCCAATATCGCGCCACACCCCTACCCCTTAATTCCCTGGTTGAACTTGATGGACATATGTCTTTTTTCGACCGTACTAACTATGTAACTATGTAACATAACATGGGGGGGGGGGGGGTCTCCTGGCTGTTCACACAGGTGTGTCATTGCTGTACATTGACCATGCATTGCTTCTGTGGTATTGCAAAGGCAAAGACAAATGCTTCCAGCCATCCATTGCACTAATGGATTGGTCATCAGCTGGCTGTCTATGTCCCGCATCAATATAGACCAAAGTACAGAGGGTTAGGCTATGCTATTGTGCACCTACCTGATGCATCAGAAGGTGCGAGGCCCTTGCTAAATTCTGTGCACAGACTTTGAGATCTATACTTTAGACTGTATCTAAACCTGCTCCAACATGGACTGACATTCTGGCCTACTTTCAGCCGATGCGACTTGTCTGTCGCTGAACAGTCGCTTTTTATGTATTCAGCACCTATGTATAATGTTGTAAAAATGCTCTAGAAGCTAAAGTCGCAGAAATGTCACACATATTTGGCCTGCAACTTTCTGTGCGACAAATTCAGACAGGAAAAATCAGTATAAATCCTTAGAAAATTATCCCCCAGTGTCTCCATCTGCTGGCGGTATTGAATAAGCATTGCTGCACTGATGGGGTATGCATTAGACGAAAAAAAAGAAGAAAAAGAAGAATAATACGCCCAGAAAAGAGGCGAAAAGGAGAAAAACGTAAAAAAACGTGAAAAAAAAGTAAGAGGAAGAGAAGGGAAAAAAAGGTGGAAATGGGTTTAAAAGTGATTTCGGCGGAGAAATATATATATATATATATATATATATATATATATATATATATATACGCGCACACACACACATATATATAAACGTATTCTCCGTTGAGATATTGCAGCCGCTGCTGTGTCCAGGCCCAGGAGCCTTAGCACTGTGCTGTGATGTCACTCAATACCACTGACATCACTAGGTGTAAACAACATCTCTCCTTTGCTGTGTATGTGACTATGGAGCTGTTTGGTGATGTCGTCTATTATGGCCTTCATAGAAGCAACAGGAGATTGTTGCATCCATCTAGAACCCTCAGAACTACAGTGCTATGATGTCACTCACTTCCACAGGCCTTGCAGAGTGTAAACAACAACAACCCAGCTTTGTTGTGTATGTAACCATAGGGATTTGTGATGTCACCTAGAACCTTCACAGCAGCGACAGCTTTATGAGGAGCATCAGCACTGCTCTGCCTGAGCAGAACCATCACCGCCATAGGTTGTCAAATAACCCGGGTTTAACCCACACAGGTAAGTCCAATGGGGTGCAGGCATGTCCTCTATGCTTACAGCTTCCCGTGGGTGTTGGTTTGATACCGTTTGGGGACAGCCAAGGAGGCATCTGCAGGCAACAAAGGTAGGTGTGTGCTTGTGTGTGTGTTTCCTATGCAGATCCTAAGCCCAGTGTCACATGCAAGTAGGAGGAGTAAGAAGGGTTCCTGGCAAATCCGGGTTATGGATTGCATTTAAAAAGGCCCCGTGGGAGTGCAATGGGCCCCTGTCTTGCTGCTTAGCAATAATGGTATGGGTTTAGGTTCTGCTGTGTGTACTGGTGGTTGACTGCCCCCCAGCCCAGAGTGTGCATGGAAAATTGTCTGGCAGCCTCCCTGACAGCAAGCAGTGATAGTGCCCATGAAGGGCACCTTGTTGGGCCCGCCCCTTTCACGGTTATCGCTTCTCGGCCTTTTGGCTAAGATCAAGTGTAGTATCTGTTCTTATCAGTTTAATATCTGATACGTCCCCTATCTGGGGACCATATATTAAATGGATTTTTGAGAACGGGGGCCGATTTCGAAGCTTGCTTCCGTCGCCCTATGCATTGACCCGATATGGCAGTATCTTCGGGTACAGTGCACCACCCCCTTACAGGGTTAAAAAGAAAGATTCCTACTTTCATTGCTACCTGCTTGCTGGCTAGCCAGCTAGCCAGCCCTGTGGGCCTTGCTGCTGCTGCAGCCAAAAAACAAAAGGTGGTGCTGCTGCTGCTTCTGCTGCTTCTGCTTCTGCTTGTGTCTGGCCGCTGTTGGAGCGTCCAGGCACAGGACTTCTGCTGCTGCTGACTAAATGGCCTCCTTAATTGGATCATTTGAGTAGCCAGCACACCTGTGCAGGTAGGGCATGACATGATAGGCAGCTGCCTTGATAGCGGGTGGGTGCTGAATGTTCCTAATTGACAAAATAAGATTAATGCTTATGAAGAAATATAAAATCTCATCCCTTCCCCAATATCGCGCCACACCCCTACCCCTTAATTCCCTGGTTGAACTTGATGGACATATGTCTTTTTTCGACCGTACTAACTATGTAACTATGTAACATAACATGGGGGGGGGGGGGTCTCCTGGCTGTTCACACAGGTGTGTCATTGCTGTACATTGACCATGCATTGCTTCTGTGGTATTGCAAAGGCAAAGACAAATGCTTCCAGCCATCCATTGCACTAATGGATTGGTCATCAGCTGGCTGTCTATGTCCCGCATCAATATAGACCAAAGTACAGAGGGTTAGGCTATGCTATTGTGCACCTACCTGATGCATCAGAAGGTGCGAGGCCCTTGCTAAATTCTGTGCACAGACTTTGAGATCTATACTTTAGACTGTATCTAAACCTGCTCCAACATGGACTGACATTCTGGCCTACTTTCAGCCGATGCGACTTGTCTGTCGCTGAACAGTCGCTTTTTATGTATTCAGCACCTATGTATAATGTTGTAAAAATGGTCTAGAAGCTAAAGTCGCAGAAATGTCACACATATTTGGCCTGCAACTTTCTGTGCGACAAATTCAGACAGGAAAAATCAGTATAAATCCTTAGAAAATTATCCCCCAGTGTCTCCATCTGCTGGCGGTATTGAATAAGCATTGCTGCACTGATGGGGTATGCATTAGACGAAAAAAAAGAAGAAAAAGAAGAAGAATACGCCCAGAAAAGAGGCGAAAAGGAGAAAAACGTAAAAAAACGTGAAAAAAAAGTAAGAGGAAGAGAAGGGAAAAAAAGGTGGAAATGGGTTTAAAAGTGATTTCGGCGGAGAAATATATATATATATATATATATATATATATATATATATATATATACGCGCACACACACACATATATATAAACGTATTCTCCGTTGAGATATTGCAGCCGCTGCTGTGTCCAGGCCCAGGAGCCTTAGCACTGTGCTGTGATGTCACTCAATACCACTGACATCACTAGGTGTAAACAACATCTCTCCTTTGCTGTGTATGTGACTATGGAGCTGTTTGGTGATGTCGTCTATTATGGCCTTCATAGAAGCAACAGGAGATTGTTGCATCCATCTAGAACCCTCAGAACTACAGTGCTATGATGTCACTCACTTCCACAGGCCTTGCAGAGTGTAAACAACAACAACCCAGCTTTGTTGTGTATGTAACCATAGGGATTTGTGATGTCACCTAGAACCTTCACAGCAGCGACAGCTTTATGAGGAGCATCAGCACTGCTCTGCCTGAGCAGAAACATCACCGCCATAGGTTGTCAAATAACCCGGGTTTAACCCACACAGGTAAGTCCAATGGGGTGCAGGCATGTCCTCTATGCTTACAGCTTCCCGTGGGTGTTGGTTTGATACCGTTTGGGGACAGCCAAGGAGGCATCTGCAGGCAACAAAGGTAGGTGTGTGCTTGTGTGTGTGTTTCCTATGCAGATCCTAAGCCCAGTGTCACATGCAAGTAGGAGGAGTAAGAAGGGTTCCTGGCAAATCCGGGTTATGGATTGCATTTAAAAAGGCCCCGTGGGAGTGCAATGGGCCCCTGTCTTGCTGCTTAGCAATAATGGTATGGGTTTAGGTTCTGCTGTGTGTACTGGTGGTTGACTGCCCCCCAGCCCAGAGTGTGCATGGAAAATTGTCTGGCAGCCTCCCTGACAGCAAGCAGTGATAGTGCCCATGAAGGGCACCTTGTTGGGCCCGCCCCTTTCACGGTTATCGCTTCTCGGCCTTTTGGCTAAGATCAAGTGTAGTATCTGTTCTTATCAGTTTAATATCTGATACGTCCCCTATCTGGGGACCATATATTAAATGGATTTTTGAGAACGGGGGCCGATTTCGAAGCTTGCTTCCGTCGCCCTATGCATTGACCCGATATGGCAGTATCTTCGGGTACAGTGCACCACCCCCTTACAGGGTTAAAAAGAAAGATTCCTACTTTCATTGCTACCTGCTTGCTGGCTAGCCAGCCCTGTGGGCCTTGCTGCTGCTGCAGCCAAAAAGCAAAAGGTGGTGCTGCTGCTGCTTCTGCTGCTTCTGCTGCTTCTGCTTCTGCTTGTGTCTGGCCGCTGTTGGAGCGTCCAGGCACAGGACTTCTGCTGCTGCTGACTAAATGGCCTCCTTAATTGGATCATTTGAGTAGCCAGCACACCTGTGCAGGTAGGGCATGACATGATAGGCAGCTGCCTTGATAGCGGGTGGGTGCTGAATGTTCCTAATTGACAAAATAAGATTAATGCTTATAAAGAAATATAAAATCTCATCCCTTCCCCAATATCGCGCCACACCCCTACCCCTTAATTCCCTGGTTGAACTTGATGGACATATGTCTTTTTTCGACCGTACTAACTATGTAACTATGTAACATAACATGGGGGGGGGGGGGTCTCCTGGCTGTTCACACAGGTGTGTCATTGCTGTACATTGACCATGCATTGCTTCTGTGGTATTGCAAAGGCAAAGACAAATGCTTCCAGCCATCCATTGCACTAATGGATTGGTCATCAGCTGGCTGTCTATGTCCCGCATCAATATAGACCAAAGTACAGAGGGTTAGGCTATGCTATTGTGCACCTACCTGATGCATCAGAAGGTGCGAGGCCCTTGCTAAATTCTGTGCACAGACTTTGAGATCTATACTTTAGACTGTATCTAAACCTGCTCCAACATGGACTGACATTCTGGCCTACTTTCAGCCGATGCGACTTGTCTGTCGCTGAACAGTCGCTTTTTATGTATTCAGCACCTATGTATAATGTTGTAAAAATGCTCTAGAAGCTAAAGTCGCAGAAATGTCACACATATTTGGCCTGCAACTTTCTGTGCGACAAATTCAGACAGGAAAAATCAGTATAAATCCTTAGAAAATTATCCCCCAGTGTCTCCATCTGCTGGCGGTATTGAATAAGCATTGCTGCACTGATGGGGTATGCATTAGACGAAAAAAAGAAGAAAAAGAAGAATAATACGCCCAGAAAAGAGGCGAAAAGGAGAAAAACGTAAAAAAACGTGAAAAAAAAGTAAGAGGAAGAGAAGGGAAAAAAAGGTGGAAATGGGTTTAAAAGTGATTTCGGCGGAGAAATATATATATATATATATATATATATATATATATATATATATATATATATATACGCGCACACACACACATATATATAAACGTATTCTCCGTTGAGATATTGCAGCCGCTGCTGTGTCCAGGCCCAGGAGCCTTAGCACTGTGCTGTGATGTCACTCAATACCACTGACATCACTAGGTGTAAACAACATCTCTCCTTTGCTGTGTATGTGACTATGGAGCTGTTTGGTGATGTCGTCTATTATGGCCTTCATAGAAGCAACAGGAGATTGTTGCATCCATCTAGAACCCTCAGAACTACAGTGCTATGATGTCACTCACTTCCACAGGCCTTGCAGAGTGTAAACAACAACAACCCAGCTTTGTTGTGTATGTAACCATAGGGATTTGTGATGTCACCTAGAACCTTCACAGCAGCGACAGCTTTATGAGGAGCATCAGCACTGCTCTGCCTGAGCAGAACCATCACCGCCATAGGTTGTCAAATAACCCGGGTTTAACCCACACAGGTAAGTCCAATGGGGTGCAGGCATGTCCTCTATGCTTACAGCTTCCCGTGGGTGTTGGTTTGATACCGTTTGGGGACAGCCAAGGAGGCATCTGCAGGCAACAAAGGTAGGTGTGTGCTTGTGTGTGTGTTTCCTATGCAGATCCTAAGCCCAGTGTCACATGCAAGTAGGAGGAGTAAGAAGGGTTCCTGGCAAATCCGGGTTATGGATTGCATTTAAAAAGGCCCCATGGGAGTGCAATGGGCCCCTGTCTTGCTGCTTAGCAATAATGGTATGGGTTTAGGTTCTGCTGTGTGTACTGGTGGTTGACTGCCCCCCAGCCCAGAGTGTGCATGGAAAATTGTCTGGCAGCCTCCCTGACAGCAAGCAGTGATAGTGCCCATGAAGGGCACCTTGTTGGGCCCGCCCCTTTCACGGTTATCGCTTCTCGGCCTTTTGGCTAAGATCAAGTGTAGTATCTGTTCTTATCAGTTTAATATCTGATACGTCCCCTATCTGGGGACCATATATTAAATGGATTTTTGAGAACGGGGGCCGATTTCGAAGCTTGCTTCCGTCGCCCTATGCATTGACCCGATATGGCAGTATCTTCGGGTACAGTGCACCACCCCCTTACAGGGTTAAAAAGAAAGATTCCTACTTTCATTGCTACCTGCTTGCTGGCTAGCCAGCTAGCCAGCCCTGTGGGCCTTGCTGCTGCTGCAGCCAAAAAACAAAAGGTGGTGCTGCTGCTGCTTCTGCTGCTTCTGCTTCTGCTTGTGTCTGGCCGCTGTTGGAGCGTCCAGGCACAGGACTTCTGCTGCTGCTGACTAAATGGCCTCCTTAATTGGATCATTTGAGTAGCCAGCACACCTGTGCAGGTAGGGCATGACATGATAGGCAGCTGCCTTGATAGCGGGTGGGTGCTGAATGTTCCTAATTGACAAAATAAGATTAATGCTTATGAAGAAATATAAAATCTCATCCCTTCCCCAATATCGCGCCACACCCCTACCCCTTAATTCCCTGGTTGAACTTGATGGACATATGTCTTTTTTCGACCGTACTAACTATGTAACTATGTAACATAACATGGGGGGGGGGGTCTCCTGGCTGTTCACACAGGTGTGTCATTGCTGTACATTGACCATGCATTGCTTCTGTGGTATTGCAAAGGCAAAGACAAATGCTTCCAGCCATCCATTGCACTAATGGATTGGTCATCAGCTGGCTGTCTATGTCCCGCATCAATATAGACCAAAGTACAGAGGGTTAGGCTATGCTATTGTGCACCTACCTGATGCATCAGAAGGTGCGAGGCCCTTGCTAAATTCTGTGCACAGACTTTGAGATCTATACTTTAGACTGTATCTAAACCTGCTCCAACATGGACTGACATTCTGGCCTACTTTCAGCCGATGCGACTTGTCTGTCGCTGAACAGTCGCTTTTTATGTATTCAGCACCTATGTATAATGTTGTAAAAATGCTCTAGAAGCTAAAGTCGCAGAAATGTCACACATATTTGGCCTGCAACTTTCTGTGCGACAAATTCAGACAGGAAAAATCAGTATAAATCCTTAGAAAATTATCCCCCAGTGTCTCCATCTGCTGGCGGTATTGAATAAGCATTGCTGCACTGATGGGGTATGCATTAGACGAAAAAAAAGAAGAAAAAGAAGAATAATACGCCCAGAAAAGAGGCGAAAAGGAGAAAAACGTAAAAAAACGTGAAAAAAAAGTAAGAGGAAGAGAAGGGAAAAAAAGGTGGAAATGGGTTTAAAAGTGATTTCGGCGGAGAAATATATATATATATATATATATATATATATATATACGCGCACACACACACATATATATAAACGTATTCTCCGTTGAGATATTGCAGCCGCTGCTGTGTCCAGGCCCAGGAGCCTTAGCACTGTGCTGTGATGTCACTCAATACCACTGACATCACTAGGTGTAAACAACATCTCTCCTTTGCTGTGTATGTGACTATGGAGCTGTTTGGTGATGTCGTCTATTATGGCCTTCATAGAAGCAACAGGAGATTGTTGCATCCATCTAGAACCCTCAGAACTACAGTGCTATGATGTCACTCACTTCCACAGGCCTTGCAGAGTGTAAACAACAACAACCCAGCTTTGTTGTGTATGTAACCATAGGGATTTGTGATGTCACCTAGAACCTTCACAGCAGCGACAGCTTTATGAGGAGCATCAGCACTGCTCTGCCTGAGCAGAACCATCACCGCCATAGGTTGTCAAATAACCCGGGTTTAACCCACACAGGTAAGTCCAATGGGGTGCAGGCATGTCCTCTATGCTTACAGCTTCCCGTGGGTGTTGGTTTGATACCGTTTGGGGACAGCCAAGGAGGCATCTGCAGGCAACAAAGGTAGGTGTGTGCTTGTGTGTGTGTTTCCTATGCAGATCCTAAGCCCAGTGTCACATGCAAGTAGGAGGAGTAAGAAGGGTTCCTGGCAAATCCGGGTTATGGATTGCATTTAAAAAGGCCCCGTGGGAGTGCAATGGGCCCCTGTCTTGCTGCTTAGCAATAATGGTATGGGTTTAGGTTCTGCTGTGTGTACTGGTGGTTGACTGCCCCCCAGCCCAGAGTGTGCATGGAAAATTGTCTGGCAGCCTCCCTGACAGCAAGCAGTGATAGTGCCCATGAAGGGCACCTTGTTGGGCCCGCCCCTTTCACGGTTATCGCTTCTCGGCCTTTTGGCTAAGATCAAGTGTAGTATCTGTTCTTATCAGTTTAATATCTGATACGTCCCCTATCTGGGGACCATATATTAAATGGATTTTTGAGAACGGGGGCCGATTTCGAAGCTTGCTTCCGTCGCCCTATGCATTGACCCGATATGGCAGTATCTTCGGGTACAGTGCACCACCCCCTTACAGGGTTAAAAAGAAAGATTCCTACTTTCATTGCTACCTGCTTGCTGGCTAGCCAGCTAGCCAGCCCTGTGGGCCTTGCTGCTGCTGCAGCCAAAAAACAAAAGGTGGTGCTGCTGCTGCTTCTGCTGCTTCTGCTTCTGCTTGTGTCTGGCCGCTGTTGGAGCGTCCAGGCACAGGACTTCTGCTGCTGCTGACTAAATGGCCTCCTTAATTGGATCATTTGAGTAGCCAGCACACCTGTGCAGGTAGGGCATGACATGATAGGCAGCTGCCTTGATAGCGGGTGGGTGCTGAATGTTCCTAATTGACAAAATAAGATTAATGCTTATGAAGAAATATAAAATCTCATCCCTTCCCCAATATCGCGCCACACCCCTACCCCTTAATTCCCTGGTTGAACTTGATGGACATATGTCTTTTTTCGACCGTACTAACTATGTAACTATGTAACATAACATGGGGGGGGGGGGGTCTCCTGGCTGTTCACACAGGTGTGTCATTGCTGTACATTGACCATGCATTGCTTCTGTGGTATTGCAAAGGCAAAGACAAATGCTTCCAGCCATCCATTGCACTAATGGATTGGTCATCAGCTGGCTGTCTATGTCCCGCATCAATATAGACCAAAGTACAGAGGGTTAGGCTATGCTATTGTGCACCTACCTGATGCATCAGAAGGTGCGAGGCCCTTGCTAAATTCTGTGCACAGACTTTGAGATCTATACTTTAGACTGTATCTAAACCTGCTCCAACATGGACTGACATTCTGGCCTACTTTCAGCCGATGCGACTTGTCTGTCGCTGAACAGTCGCTTTTTATGTATTCAGCACCTATGTATAATGTTGTAAAAATGCTCTAGAAGCTAAAGTCGCAGAAATGTCACACATATTTGGCCTGCAACTTTCTGTGCGACAAATTCAGACAGGAAAAATCAGTATAAATCCTTAGAAAATTATCCCCCAGTGTCTCCATCTGCTGGCGGTATTGAATAAGCATTGCTGCACTGATGGGGTATGCATTAGACGAAAAAAAAGAAGAAAAAGAAGAATAATACGCCCAGAAAAGAGGCGAAAAGGAGAAAAACGTAAAAAAACGTGAAAAAAAAGTAAGAGGAAGAGAAGGGAAAAAAAGGTGGAAATGGGTTTAAAAGTGATTTCGGCGGAGAAATATATATATATATATATATATATATATATATATATATATATATACGCGCACACACACACATATATATAAACGTATTCTCCGTCGAGATATTGCAGCCGCTGCTGTGTCCAGGCCCAGGAGCCTTAGCACTGTGCTGTGATGTCACTCAATACCACTGACATCACTAGGTGTAAACAACATCTCTCCTTTGCTGTGTATGTGACTATGGAGCTGTTTGGTGATGTCGTCTATTATGGCCTTCATAGAAGCAACAGGAGATTGTTGCATCCATCTAGAACCCTCAGAACTACAGTGCTATGATGTCACTCACTTCCACAGGCCTTGCAGAGTGTAAACAACAACAACCCAGCTTTGTTGTGTATGTAACCATAGGGATTTGTGATGTCACCTAGAACCTTCACAGCAGCGACAGCTTTATGAGGAGCATCAGCACTGCTCTGCCTGAGCAGAACCATCACCGCCATAGGTTGTCAAATAACCCGGGTTTAACCCACACAGGTAAGTCCAATGGGGTGCAGGCATGTCCTCTATGCTTACAGCTTCCCGTGGGTGTTGGTTTGATACCGTTTGGGGACAGCCAAGGAGGCATCTGCAGGCAACAAAGGTAGGTGTGTGCTTGTGTGTGTGTTTCCTATGCAGATCCTAAGCCCAGTGTCACATGCAAGTAGGAGGAGTAAGAAGGGTTCCTGGCAAATCCGGGTTATGGATTGCATTTAAAAAGGCCCCATGGGAGTGCAATGGGCCCCTGTCTTGCTGCTTAGCAATAATGGTATGGGTTTAGGTTCTGCTGTGTGTACTGGTGGTTGACTGCCCCCCAGCCCAGAGTGTGCATGGAAAATTGTCTGGCAGCCTCCCTGACAGCAAGCAGTGATAGTGCCCATGAAGGGCACCTTGTTGGGCCCGCCCCTTTCACGGTTATCGCTTCTCGGCCTTTTGGCTAAGATCAAGTGTAGTATCTGTTCTTATCAGTTTAATATCTGATACGTCCCCTATCTGGGGACCATATATTAAATGGATTTTTGAGAACGGGGGCCAATTTCGAAGCTTGCTTCCGTCGCCCTATGCATTGACCCGATATGGCAGTATCTTCGGGTACAGTGCACCACCCCCTTACAGGGTTAAAAAGAAAGATTCCTACTTTCATTGCTACCTGCTTGCTGGCTAGCCAGCTAGCCAGCCCTGTGGGCCTTGCTGCTGCTGCAGCCAAAAAACAAAAGGTGGTGCTGCTGCTGCTTCTGCTGCTTCTGCTTCTGCTTGTGTCTGGCCGCTGTTGGAGCGTCCAGGCACAGGACTTCTGCTGCTGCTGACTAAATGGCCTCCTTAATTGGATCATTTGAGTAGCCAGCACACCTGTGCAGGTAGGGCATGACATGATAGGCAGCTGCCTTGATAGCGGGTGGGTGCTGAATGTTCCTAATTGACAAAATAAGATTAATGCTTATGAAGAAATATAAAATCTCATCCCTTCCCCAATATCGCGCCACACCCCTACCCCTTAATTCCCTGGTTGAACTTGATGGACATATGTCTTTTTTTGACCGTACTAACTATGTAACTATGTAACATAACATGGGGGGGGGGGTCTCCTGGCTGTTCACACAGGTGTGTCATTGCTGTACATTGACCATGCATTGCTTCTGTGGTATTGCAAAGGCAAAGACAAATGCTTCCAGCCATCCATTGCACTAATGGATTGGTCATCAGCTGGCTGTCTATGTCCCGCATCAATATAGACCAAAGTACAGAGGGTTAGGCTATGCTATTGTGCACCTACCTGATGCATCAGAAGGTGCGAGGCCCTTGCTAAATTCTGTGCACAGACTTTGAGATCTATACTTTAGACTGTATCTAAACCTGCTCCAACATGGACTGACATTCTGGCCTACTTTCAGCCGATGCGACTTGTCTGTCGCTGAACAGTCGCTTTTTATGTATTCAGCACCTATGTATAATGTTGTAAAAATGCTCTAGAAGCTAAAGTCGCAGAAATGTCACACATATTTGGCCTGCAACTTTCTGTGCGACAAATTCAGACAGGAAAAATCAGTATAAATCCTTAGAAAATTATCCCCCAGTGTCTCCATCTGCTGGCGGTATTGAATAAGCATTGCTGCACTGATGGGGTATGCATTAGACGAAAAAAAAGAAGAAAAAGAAGAATAATACGCCCAGAAAAGAGGCGAAAAGGAGAAAAACGTAAAAAAACGTGAAAAAAAAGTAAGAGGAAGAGAAGGGAAAAAAAGGTGGAAATGGGTTTAAAAGTGATTTCGGCGGAGAAATATATATATATATATATATATATATATATATATATATATACGCGCACACACACACATATATATAAACGTATTCTCCGTTGAGATATTGCAGCCGCTGCTGTGTCCAGGCCCAGGAGCCTTAGCACTGTGCTGTGATGTCACTCAATACCACTGACATCACTAGGTGTAAACAACATCTCTCCTTTGCTGTGTATGTGACTATGGAGCTGTTTGGTGATGTCGTCTATTATGGCCTTCATAGAAGCAACAGGAGATTGTTGCATCCATCTAGAACCCTCAGAACTACAGTGCTATGATGTCACTCACTTCCACAGGCCTTGCAGAGTGTAAACAACAACAACCCAGCTTTGTTGTGTATGTAACCATAGGGATTTGTGATGTCACCTAGAACCTTCACAGCAGCGACAGCTTTATGAGGAGCATCAGCACTGCTCTGCCTGAGCAGAACCATCACCGCCATAGGTTGTCAAATAACCCGGGTTTAACCCACACAGGTAAGTCCAATGGGGTGCAGGCATGTCCTCTATGCTTACAGCTTCCCGTGGGTGTTGGTTTGATACCGTTTGGGGACAGCCAAGGAGGCATCTGCAGGCAACAAAGGTAGGTGTGTGCTTGTGTGTGTGTTTCCTATGCAGATCCTAAGCCCAGTGTCACATGCAAGTAGGAGGAGTAAGAAGGGTTCCTGGCAAATCCGGGTTATGGATTGCATTTAAAAAGGCCCCGTGGGAGTGCAATGGGCCCCTGTCTTGCTGCTTAGCAATAATGGTATGGGTTTAGGTTCTGCTGTGTGTACTGGTGGTTGACTGCCCCCCAGCCCAGAGTGTGCATGGAAAATTGTCTGGCAGCCTCCCTGACAGCAAGCAGTGATAGTGCCCATGAAGGGCACCTTGTTGGGCCCGCCCCTTTCACGGTTATCGCTTCTCGGCCTTTTGGCTAAGATCAAGTGTAGTATCTGTTCTTATCAGTTTAATATCTGATACGTCCCCTATCTGGGGACCATATATTAAATGGATTTTTGAGAACGGGGGCCGATTTCGAAGCTTGCTTCCGTCGCCCTATGCATTGACCCGATATGGCAGTATCTTCGGGTACAGTGCACCACCCCCTTACAGGGTTAAAAAGAAAGATTCCTACTTTCATTGCTACCTGCTTGCTGGCTAGCCAGCTAGCCAGCCCTGTGGGCCTTGCTGCTGCTGCAGCCAAAAAACAAAAGGTGGTGCTGCTGCTGCTTCTGCTGCTTCTGCTTCTGCTTGTGTCTGGCCGCTGTTGGAGCGTCCAGGCACAGGACTTCTGCTGCTGCTGACTAAATGGCCTCCTTAATTGGATCATTTGAGTAGCCAGCACACCTGTGCAGGTAGGGCATGACATGATAGGCAGCTGCCTTGATAGCGGGTGGGTGCTGAATGTTCCTAATTGACAAAATAAGATTAATGCTTATGAAGAAATATAAAATCTCATCCCTTCCCCAATATCGCGCCACACCCCTACCCCTTAATTCCCTGGTTGAACTTGATGGACATATGTCTTTTTTCGACCGTACTAACTATGTAACTATGTAACATAACATGGGGGGGGGGGGGGTCTCCTGGCTGTTCACACAGGTGTGTCATTGCTGTACATTGACCATGCATTGCTTCTGTGGTATTGCAAAGGCAAAGACAAATGCTTCCAGCCATCCATTGCACTAATGGATTGGTCATCAGCTGGCTGTCTATGTCCCGCATCAATATAGACCAAAGTACAGAGGGTTAGGCTATGCTATTGTGCACCTACCTGATGCATCAGAAGGTGCGAGGCCCTTGCTAAATTCTGTGCACAGACTTTGAGATCTATACTTTAGACTGTATCTAAACCTGCTCCAACATGGACTGACATTCTGGCCTACTTTCAGCCGATGCGACTTGTCTGTCGCTGAACAGTCGCTTTTTATGTATTCAGCACCTATGTATAATGTTGTAAAAATGCTCTAGAAGCTAAAGTCGCAGAAATGTCACACATATTTGGCCTGCAACTTTCTGTGCGACAAATTCAGACAGGAAAAATCAGTATAAATCCTTAGAAAATTATCCCCCAGTGTCTCCATCTGCTGGCGGTATTGAATAAGCATTGCTGCACTGATGGGGTATGCATTAGACGAAAAAAAAGAAGAAAAAGAAGAATAATACGCCCAGAAAAGAGGCGAAAAGGAGAAAAACGTAAAAAAACGTGAAAAAAAAGTAAGAGGAAGAGAAGGGAAAAAAAGGTGGAAATGGGTTTAAAAGTGATTTCGGCGGAGAAATATATATATATATATATATATATATATATATATATATATATATATATATATATATATATACGCGCACACACACACATATATATAAACGTATTCTCCGTTGAGATATTGCAGCCGCTGCTGTGTCCAGGCCCAGGAGCCTTAGCACTGTGCTGTGATGTCACTCAATACCACTGACATCACTAGGTGTAAACAACATCTCTCCTTTGCTGTGTATGTGACTATGGAGCTGTTTGGTGATGTCGTCTATTATGGCCTTCATAGAAGCAACAGGAGATTGTTGCATCCATCTAGAACCCTCAGAACTACAGTGCTATGATGTCACTCACTTCCACAGGCCTTGCAGAGTGTAAACAACAACAACCCAGCTTTGTTGTGTATGTAACCATAGGGATTTGTGATGTCACCTAGAACCTTCACAGCAGCGACAGCTTTATGAGGAGCATCAGCACTGCTCTGCCTGAGCAGAACCATCACCGCCATAGGTTGTCAAATAACCCGGGTTTAACCCACACAGGTAATTCCAATGGGGTGCAGGCATGTCCTCTATGCTTACAGCTTCCCGTGGGTGTTGGTTTGATACCGTTTGGGGACAGCCAAGGAGGCATCTGCAGGCAACAAAGGTAGGTGTGTGCTTGTGTGTGTGTTTCCTATGCAGATCCTAAGCCCAGTGTCACATGCAAGTAGGAGGAGTAAGAAGGGTTCCTGGCAAATCCGGGTTATGGATTGCATTTAAAAAGGCCCCGTGGGAGTGCAATGGGCCCCTGTCTTGCTGCTTAGCAATAATGGTATGGGTTTAGGTTCTGCTGTGTGTACTGGTGGTTGACTGCCCCCCAGCCCAGAGTGTGCATGGAAAATTGTCTGGCAGCCTCCCTGACAGCAAGCAGTGATAGTGCCCATGAAGGGCACCTTGTTGGGCCCGCCCCTTTCACGGTTATCGCTTCTCGGCCTTTTGGCTAAGATCAAGTGTAGTATCTGTTCTTATCAGTTTAATATCTGATACGTCCCCTATCTGGGGACCATATATTAAATGGATTTTTGAGAACGGGGGCCGATTTCGAAGCTTGCTTCCGTCGCCCTATGCATTGACCCGATATGGCAGTATCTTCGGGTACAGTGCACCACCCCCTTACAGGGTTAAAAAGAAAGATTCCTACTTTCATTGCTACCTGCTTGCTGGCTAGCCAGCTAGCCAGCCCTGTGGGCCTTGCTGCTGCTGCAGCCAAAAAACAAAAGGTGGTGCTGCTGCTGCTTCTGCTTCTGCTTGTGTCTGGCCGCTGTTGGAGCGTCCAGGCACAGGACTTCTGCTGCTGCTGACTAAATGGCCTCCTTAATTGGATCATTTGAGTAGCCAGCACACCTGTGCAGGTAGGGCATGACATGATAGGCAGCTGCCTTGATAGCGGGTGGGTGCTGAATGTTCCTAATTGACAAAATAAGATTAATGCTTATGAAGAAATATAAAATCTCATCCCTTCCCCAATATCGCGCCACACCCCTACCCCTTAATTCCCTGGTTGAACTTGATGGACATATGTCTTTTTTCGACCGTACTAACTATGTAACTATGTAACATAACATGGGGGGGGGGGGTCTCCTGGCTGTCCACACAGGTGTGTCATTGCTGTACATTGACCATGCATTGCTTCTGTGGTATTGCAAAGGCAAAGACAAATGCTTCCAGCCATCCATTGCACTAATGGATTGGTCATCAGCTGGCTGTCTATGTCCCGCATCAATATAGACCAAAGTACAGAGGGTTAGGCTATGCTATTGTGCACCTACCTGATGCATCAGAAGGTGCGAGGCCCTTGCTAAATTCTGTGCACAGACTTTGAGATCTATACTTTAGACTGTATCTAAACCTGCTCCAACATGGACTGACATTCTGGCCTACTTTCAGCCGATGCGACTTGTCTGTCGCTGAACAGTCGCTTTTTATGTATTCAGCACCTATGTATAATGTTGTAAAAATGCTCTAGAAGCTAAAGTCGCAGAAATGTCACACATATTTGGCCTGCAACTTTCTGTGCGACAAATTCAGACAGGAAAAATCAGTATAAATCCTTAGAAAATTATCCCCCAGTGTCTCCATCTGCTGGCGGTATTGAATAAGCATTGCTGCACTGATGGGGTATGCATTAGACGAAAAAAAAGAAGAAAAAGAAGAATAATACGCCCAGAAAAGAGGCGAAAAGGAGAAAAACGTAAAAAAAACGTGAAAAAAAAGTAAGAGGAAGAGAAGGGAAAAAAAGGTGGAAATGGGTTTAAAAGTGATTTCGGCGGAGAAATATATATATATATATATATATATATATATATATATATATATATACGCGCACACACACACATATATATAAACGTATTCTCCGTTGAGATATTGCAGCCGCTGCTGTGTCCAGGCCCAGGAGCCTTAGCACTGTGCTGTGATGTCACTCAATACCACTGACATCACTAGGTGTAAACAACATCTCTCCTTTGCTGTGTATGTGACTATGGAGCTGTTTGGTGATGTCGTCTATTATGGCCTTCATAGAAGCAACAGGAGATTGTTGCATCCATCTAGAACCCTCAGAACTACAGTGCTATGATGTCACTCACTTCCACAGGCCTTGCAGAGTGTAAACAACAACAACCCAGCTTTGTTGTGTATGTAACCATAGGGATTTGTGATGTCACCTAGAACCTTCACAGCAGCGACAGCTTTATGAGGAGCATCAGCACTGCTCTGCCTGAGCAGAACCATCACCGCCATAGGTTGTCAAATAACCCGGGTTTAACCCACACAGGTAAGTCCAATGGGGTGCAGGCATGTCCTCTATGCTTACAGCTTCCCGTGGGTGTTGGTTTGATACCGTTTGGGGACAGCCAAGGAGGCATCTGCAGGCAACAAAGGTAGGTGTGTGCTTGTGTGTGTGTTTCCTATGCAGATCCTAAGCCCAGTGTCACATGCAAGTAGGAGGAGTAAGAAGGGTTCCTGGCAAATCCGGGTTATGGATTGCATTTAAAAAGGCCCCGTGGGAGTGCAATGGGCCCCTGTCTTGCTGCTTAGCAATAATGGTATGGGTTTAGGTTCTGCTGTGTGTACTGGTGGTTGACTGCCCCCCAGCCCAGAGTGTGCATGGAAAATTGTCTGGCAGCCTCCCTGACAGCAAGCAGTGATAGTGCCCATGAAGGGCACCTTGTTGGGCCCGCCCCTTTCACGGTTATCGCTTCTCGGCCTTTTGGCTAAGATCAAGTGTAGTATCTGTTCTTATCAGTTTAATATCTGATACGTCCCCTATCTGGGGACCATATATTAAATGGATTTTTGAGAACGGGGGCCGATTTCGAAGCTTGCTTCCGTCGCCCTATGCATTGACCCGATATGGCAGTATCTTCGGGTACAGTGCACCACCCCCTTACAGGGTTAAAAAGAAAGATTCCTACTTTCATTGCTACCTGCTTGCTGGCTAGCCAGCTAGCCAGCCCTGTGGGCCTTGCTGCTGCTGCAGCCAAAAAACAAAAGGTGGTGCTGCTGCTGCTTCTGCTGCTTCTGCTTCTGCTTGTGTCTGGCCGCTGTTGGAGCGTCCAGGCACAGGACTTCTGCTGCTGCTGACTAAATGGCCTCCTTAATTGGATCATTTGAGTAGCCAGCACACCTGTGCAGGTAGGGCATGACATGATAGGCAGCTGCCTTGATAGCGGGTGGGTGCTGAATGTTCCTAATTGACAAAATAAGATTAATGCTTATGAAGAAATATAAAATCTCATCCCTTCCCCAATATCGCGCCACACCCCTACCCCTTAATTCCCTGGTTGAACTTGATGGACATATGTCTTTTTTCGACCGTACTAACTATGTAACTATGTAACATAACATGGGGGGGGGGGGGGGGTCTCCTGGCTGTTCACACAGGTGTGTCATTGCTGTACATTGACCATGCATTGCTTATGTGGTATTGCAAAGGCAAAGACAAATGCTTCCAGCCATCCATTGCACTAATGGATTGGTCATCAGCTGGCTGTCTATGTCCCGCATCAATATAGACCAAAGTACAGAGGGTTAGGCTATGCTATTGTGCACCTACCTGATGCATCAGAAGGTGCGAGGCCCTTGCTAAATTCTGTGCACAGACCTTGAGATCTATACTTTAGACTGTATCTAAACCTGCTCCAACATGGACTGACATTCTGGCCTACTTTCAGCCGATGCGACTTGTCTGTCGCTGAACAGTCGCTTTTTATGTATTCAGCACCTATGTATAATGTTGTAAAAATGCTCTAGAAGCTAAAGTCGCAGAAATGTCACACATATTTGGCCTGCAACTTTCTGTGCGACAAATTCAGACAGGAAAAATCAGTATAAATCCTTAGAAAATTATCCCCCAGTGTCTCCATCTGCTGGCGGTATTGAATAAGCATTGCTGCACTGATGGGGTATGCATTAGACGAAAAAAAAGAAGAAAAAGAAGAATAATACGCCCAGAAAAGAGGCGAAAAGGAGAAAAACGTAAAAAAACGTGAAAAAAAAGTAAGAGGAAGAGAAGGGAAAAAAAGGTGGAAATGGGTTTAAAAGTGATTTCGGCGGAGAAATATATATATATATATATATATATATATATATATATATATATATACGCGCACACACACACATATATATAAACGTATTCTCCGTTGAGATATTGCAGCCGCTGCTGTGTCCAGGACCAGGAGCCTTAGCACTGTGCTGTGATGTCACTCAATACCACTGACATCACTAGGTGTAAACAACATCTCTCCTTTGCTGTGTATGTGACTATGGAGCTGTTTGGTGATGTCGTCTATTATGGCCTTCATAGAAGCAACAGGAGATTGTTGCATCCATCTAGAACCCTCAGAACTACAGTGCTATGATGTCACTCACTTCCACAGGCCTTGCAGAGTGTAAACAACAACAACCCAGCTTTGTTGTGTATGTAACCATAGGGATTTGTGATGTCACCTAGAACCTTCACAGCAGCGACAGCTTTATGAGGAGCATCAGCACTGCTCTGCCTGAGCAGAACCATCACTGCCATAGGTTGTCAAATAACCCGGGTTTAACCCACACAGGTAAGTCCAATGGGGTGCAGGCATGTCCTCTATGCTTACAGCTTCCCGTGGGTGTTGGTTTGATACCGTTTGGGGACAGCCAAGGAGGCATCTGCAGGCAACAAAGGTAGGTGTGTGCTTGTGTGTGTGTTTCCTATGCAGATCCTAAGCCCAGTGTCACATGCAAGTAGGAGGAGTAAGAAGGGTTCCTGGCAAATCCGGGTTATGGATTGCATTTAAAAAGGCCCCGTGGGAGTGCAATGGGCCCCTGTCTTGCTGCTTAGCAATAATGGTATGGGTTTAGGTTCTGCTGTGTGTACTGGTGGTTGACTGCCCCCCAGCCCAGAGTGTGCATGGAAAATTGTCTGGCAGCCTCCCTGACAGCAAGCAGTGATAGTGCCCATGAAGGGCACCTTGTTGGGCCCGCCCCTTTCACGGTTATCGCTTCTCGGCCTTTTGGCTAAGATCAAGTGTAGTATCTGTTCTTATCAGTTTAATATCTGATACGTCCCCTATCTGGGGACCATATATTAAATGGATTTTTGAGAACGGGGGCCGATTTCGAAGCTTGCTTCCGTCGCCCTATGCATTGACCCGATATGGCAGTATCTTCGGGTACAGTGCACCACCCCCTTACAGGGTTAAAAAGAAAGATTCCTACTTTCATTGCTACCTGCTTGCTGGCTAGCCAGCTAGCCAGCCCTGTGGGCCTTGCTGCTGCTGCAGCCAAAAAACAAAAGGTGGTGCTGCTGCTGCTTCTGCTGCTTCTGCTTGTGTCTGGCCGCTGTTGGAGCGTCCAGGCACAGGACTTCTGCTGCTGCTGACTAAATGGCCTCCTTAATTGGATCATTTGAGTAGCCAGCACACCTGTGCAGGTAGGGCATGACATGATAGGCAGCTGCCTTGATAGCGGGTGGGTGCTGAATGTTCCTAATTGACAAAATAAGATTAATGCTTATGAAGAAATATAAAATCTCATCCCTTCCCCAATATCGCGCCACACCCCTACCCCTTAATTCCCTGGTTGAACTTGATGGACATATGTCTTTTTTCGACCGTACTAACTATGTAACTATGTAACATAACATGGGGGGGGGGGGGTCTCCTGGCTGTTCACACAGGTGTGTCATTGCTGTACATTGACCATGCATTGCTTCTGTGGTATTGCAAAGGCAAAGACAAATGCTTCCAGCCATCCATTGCACTAATGGATTGGTCATCAGCTGGCTGTCTATGTCCCGCATCAATATAGACCAAAGTACAGAGGGTTAGGCTATGCTATTGTGCACCTACCTGATGCATCAGAAGGTGCGAGGCCCTTGCTAAATTCTGTGCACAGACTTTGAGATCTATACTTTAGACTGTATCTAAACCTGCTCCAACATGGACTGACATTCTGGCCTACTTTCAGCCGATGCGACTTGTCTGTCGCTGAACAGTCGCTTTTTATGTATTCAGCACCTATGTATAATGTTGTAAAAATGCTCTAGAAGCTAAAGTCGCAGAAATGTCACACATATTTGGCCTGCAACTTTCTGTGCGACAAATTCAGACAGGAAAAATCAGTATAAATCCTTAGAAAATTATCCCCCAGTGTCTCCATCTGCTGGCGGTATTGAATAAGCATTGCTGCACTGATGGGGTATGCATTAGACGAAAAAAAAGAAGAAAAAGAAGAATAATACGCCCAGAAAAGAGGCGAAAAGGAGAAAAACGTAAAAAAACTTGAAAAAAAAGTAAGAGGAAGAGAAGGGAAAAAAAGGTGGAAATGGGTTTAAAAGTGATTTCGGCGGAGAAATATATATATATATATATATATATATATATATATATATATATACGCGCACACACACACATATATATAAACGTATTCTCCGTTGAGATATTGCAGCCGCTGCTGTGTCCAGGCCCAGGAGCCTTAGCACTGTGCTGTGATGTCACTCAATACCACTGACATCACTAGGTGTAAACAACATCTCTCCTTTGCTGTGTATGTGACTATGGAGCTGTTTGGTGATGTCGTCTATTATGGCCTTCATAGAAGCAACAGGAGATTGTTGCATCCATCTAGAACCCTCAGAACTACAGTGCTATGATGTCACTCACTTCCACAGGCCTTGCAGAGTGTAAACAACAACAACCCAGCTTTGTTGTGTATGTAACCATAGGGATTTGTGATGTCACCTAGAACCTTCACAGCAGCGACAGCTTTATGAGGAGCATCAGCACTGCTCTGCCTGAGCAGAACCATCACCGCCATAGGTTGTCAAATAACCCGGGTTTAACCCACACAGGTAAGTCCAATGGGGTGCAGGCATGTCCTCTATGCTTACAGCTTCCCGTGGGTGTTGGTTTGATACCGTTTGGGGACAGCCAAGGAGGCATCTGCAGGCAACAAAGGTAGGTGTGTGCTTGTGTGTGTGTTTCCTATGCAGATCCTAAGCCCAGTGTCACATGCAAGTAGGAGGAGTAAGAAGGGTTCCTGGCAAATCCGGGTTATGGATTGCATTTAAAAAGGCCCCGTGGGAGTGCAATGGGCCCCTGTCTTGCTGCTTAGCAATAATGGTATGGGTTTAGGTTCTGCTGTGTGTACTGGTGGTTGACTGCCCCCCAGCCCAGAGTGTGCATGGAAAATTGTCTGGCAGCCTCCCTGACAGCAAGCAGTGATAGTGCCCATGAAGGGCACCTTGTTGGGCCCGCCCCTTTCACGGTTATCGCTTCTCGGCCTTTTGGCTAAGATCAAGTGTAGTATCTGTTCTTATCAGTTTAATATCTGATACGTCCCCTATCTGGGGACCATATATTAAATGGATTTTTGAGAACGGGGGCCGATTTCGAAGCTTGCTTCCGTCGCCCTATGCATTGACCCGATATGGCAGTATCTTCGGGTACAGTGCACCACCCCCTTACAGGGTTAAAAAGAAAGATTCCTACTTTCATTGCTACCTGCTTGCTGGCTAGCCAGCTAGCCAGCCCTGTGGGCCTTGCTGCTGCTGCAGCCAAAAAACAAAAGGTGGTGCTGCTGCTGCTTCTGCTGCTTCTGCTTCTGCTTGTGTCTGGCCGCTGTTGGAGCGTCCAGGCACAGGACTTCTGCTGCTGCTGACTAAATGGCCTCCTTAATTGGATCATTTGAGTAGCCAGCACACCTGTGCAGGTAGGGCATGACATGATAGGCAGCTGCCTTGATAGCGGGTGGGTGCTGAATGTTCCTAATTGACAAAATAAGATTAATGCTTATGAAGAAATATAAAATCTCATCCCTTCCCCAATATCGCGCCACACCCCTACCCCTTAATTCCCTGGTTGAACTTGATGGACATATGTCTTTTTTCGACCGTACTAACTATGTAACTATGTAACATAACATGGGGGGGGGGGGGGGGGTCTCCTGGCTGTTCACACAGGTGTGTCATTGCTGTACATTGACCATGCATTGCTTCTGTGGTATTGCAAAGGCAAAGACAAATGCTTCCAGCCATCCATTGCACTAATGGATTGGTCATCAGCTGGCTGTCTATGTCCCGCATCAATATAGACCAAAGTACAGAGGGTTAGGCTATGCTATTGTGCACCTACCTGATGCATCAGAAGGTGCGAGGCCCTTGCTAAATTCTGTGCACAGACTTTGAGATCTATACTTTAGACTGTATCTAAACCTGCTCCAACATGGACTGACATTCTGGCCTACTTTCAGCCGATGCGACTTGTCTGTCGCTGAACAGTCGCTTTTTATGTATTCAGCACCTATGTATAATGTTGTAAAAATGCTCTAGAAGCTAAAGTCGCAGAAATGTCACACATATTTGGCCTGCAACTTTCTGTGCGACAAATTCAGACAGGAAAAATCAGTATAAATCCTTAGAAAATTATCCCCCAGTGTCTCCATCTGCTGGCGGTATTGAATAAGCATTGCTGCACTGATGGGGTATGCATTAGACGAAAAAAAAGAAGAAAAAGAAGAATAATACGCCCAGAAAAGAGGCGAAAAGGAGAAAAACGTAAAAAAACGTGAAAAAAAAGTAAGAGGAAGAGAAGGGAAAAAAAGGTGGAAATGGGTTTAAAAGTGATTTCGGCGGAGAAATATATATATATATATATATATATATATATATATATATATATACGCGCACACACACACATATATATAAACGTATTCTCCGTTGAGATATTGCAGCCGCTGCTGTGTCCAGGCCCAGGAGCCTTAGCACTGTGCTGTGATGTCACTCAATACCACTGACATCACTAGGTGTAAACAACATCTCTCCTTTGCTGTGTATGTGACTATGGAGCTGTTTGGTGATGTCGTCTATTATGGCCTTCATAGAAGCAACAGGAGATTGTTGCATCCATCTAGAACCCTCAGAACTACAGTGCTATGATGTCACTCACTTCCACAGGCCTTGCAGAGTGTAAACAACAACAACCCAGCTTTGTTGTGTATGTAACCATAGGGATTTGTGATGTCACCTAGAACCTTCACAGCAGCGACAGCTTTATGAGGAGCATCAGCACTGCTCTGCCTGAGCAGAACCATCACCGCCATAGGTTGTCAAATAACCCGGGTTTAACCCACACAGGTAAGTCCAATGGGGTGCAGGCATGTCCTCTATGCTTACAGCTTCCCGTGGGTGTTGGTTTGATACCGTTTGGGGACAGCCAAGGAGGCATCTGCAGGCAACAAAGGTAGGTGTGTGCTTGTGTGTGTGTTTCCTATGCAGATCCTAAGCCCAGTGTCACATGCAAGTAGGAGGAGTAAGAAGGGTTCCTGGCAAATCCGGGTTATGGATTGCATTTAAAAAGGCCCCGTGGGAGTGCAATGGGCCCCTGTCTTGCTGCTTAGCAATAATGGTATGGGTTTAGGTTCTGCTGTGTGTACTGGTGGTTGACTGCCCCCCAGCCCAGAGTGTGCATGGAAAATTGTCTGGCAGCCTCCCTGACAGCAAGCAGTGATAGTGCCCATGAAGGGCACCTTGTTGGGCCCGCCCCTTTCACGGTTATCGCTTCTCGGCCTTTTGGCTAAGATCAAGTGTAGTATCTGTTCTTATCAGTTTAATATCTGATACGTCCCCTATCTGGGGACCATATATTAAATGGATTTTTGAGAACGGGGGCCGATTTCGAAGCTTGCTTCCGTCGCCCTATGCATTGACCCGATATGGCAGTATCTTCGGGTACAGTGCACCACCCCCTTACAGGGTTAAAAAGAAAGATTCCTACTTTCATTGCTACCTGCTTGCTGGCTAGCCAGCTAGCCAGCCCTGTGGGCCTTGCTGCTGCTGCAGCCAAAAAACAAAAGGTGGTGCTGCTGCTGCTTCTGCTGCTTCTGCTTCTGCTTGTGTCTGGCCGCTGTTGGAGCGTCCAGGCACAGGACTTCTGCTGCTGCTGACTAAATGGCCTCCTTAATTGGATCATTTGAGTAGCCAGCACACCTGTGCAGGTAGGGCATGACATGATAGGCAGCTGCCTTGATAGCGGGTGGGTGCTGAATGTTCCTAATTGACAAAATAAGATTAATGCTTATGAAGAAATATAAAATCTCATCCCTTCCCCAATATCGCGCCACACCCCTACCCCTTAATTCCCTGGTTGAACTTGATGGACATATGTCTTTTTTCGACCGTACTAACTATGTAACTATGTAACATAACATGGGGGGGGGGGGGGTCTCCTGGCTGTCCACACAGGTGTGTCATTGCTGTACATTGACCATGCATTGCTTCTGTGGTATTGCAAAGGCAAAGACAAATGCTTCCAGCCATCCATTGCACTAATGGATTGGTCATCAGCTGGCTGTCTATGTCCCGCATCAATATAGACCAAAGTACAGAGGGTTAGGCTATGCTATTGTGCACCTACCTGATGCATCAGAAGGTGCGAGGCCCTTGCTAAATTCTGTGCACAGACTTTGAGATCTATACTTTAGACTGTATCTAAACCTGCTCCAACATGGACTGACATTCTGGCCTACTTTCAGCCGATGCGACTTGTCTGTCGCTGAACAGTCGCTTTTTATGTATTCAGCACCTATGTATAATGTTGTAAAAATGCTCTAGAAGCTAAAGTCGCAGAAATGTCACACATATTTGGCCTGCAACTTTCTGTGCGACAAATTCAGACAGGAAAAATCAGTATAAATCCTTAGAAAATTATCCCCCAGTGTCTCCATCTGCTGGCGGTATTGAATAAGCATTGCTGCACTGATGGGGTATGCATTAGACGAAAAAAAAGAAGAAAAAGAAGAATAATACGCCCAGAAAAGAGGCGAAAAGGAGAAAAACGTAAAAAAAACGTGAAAAAAAAGTAAGAGGAAGAGAAGGGAAAAAAAGGTGGAAATGGGTTTAAAAGTGATTTCGGCGGAGAAATATATATATATATATATATATATATATATATATATATATACGCGCACACACACACATATATATAAACGTATTCTCCGTTGAGATATTGCAGCCGCTGCTGTGTCCAGGCCCAGGAGCCTTAGCACTGTGCTGTGATGTCACTCAATACCACTGACATCACTAGGTGTAAACAACATCTCTCCTTTGCTGTGTATGTGACTATGGAGCTGTTTGGTGATGTCGTCTATTATGGCCTTCATAGAAGCAACAGGAGATTGTTGCATCCATCTAGAACCCTCAGAACTACAGTGCTATGATGTCACTCACTTCCACAGGCCTTGCAGAGTGTAAACAACAACAACCCAGCTTTGTTGTGTATGTAACCATAGGGATTTGTGATGTCACCTAGAACCTTCACAGCAGCGACAGCTTTATGAGGAGCATCAGCACTGCTCTGCCTGAGCAGAACCATCACCGCCATAGGTTGTCAAATAACCCGGGTTTAACCCACACAGGTAAGTCCAATGGGGTGCAGGCATGTCCTCTATGCTTACAGCTTCCCGTGGGTGTTGGTTTGATACCGTTTGGGGACAGCCAAGGAGGCATCTGCAGGCAACAAAGGTAGGTGTGTGCTTGTGTGTGTGTTTCCTATGCAGATCCTAAGCCCAGTGTCACATGCAAGTAGGAGGAGTAAGAAGGGTTCCTGGCAAATCCGGGTTATGGATTGCATTTAAAAAGGCCCCGTGGGAGTGCAATGGGCCCCTGTCTTGCTGCTTAGCAATAATGGTATGGGTTTAGGTTCTGCTGTGTGTACTGGTGGTTGACTGCCCCCCAGCCCAGAGTGTGCATGGAAAATTGTCTGGCAGCCTCCCTGACAGCAAGCAGTGATAGTGCCCATGAAGGGCACCTTGTTGGGCCCGCCCCTTTCACGGTTATCGCTTCTCTGCCTTTTGGCTAAGATCAAGTGTAGTATCTGTTCTTATCAGTTTAATATCTGATACGTCCCCTATCTGGGGACCATATATTAAATGGATTTTTGAGAACGGGGGCCGATTTCGAAGCTTGCTTCCGTCGCCCTATGCATTGACCCGATATGGCAGTATCTTCGGGTACAGTGCACCACCCCCTTACAGGGTTAAAAAGAAAGATTCCTACTTTCATTGCTACCTGCTTGCTGGCTAGCCAGCTAGCCAGCCCTGTGGGCCTTGCTGCTGCTGCAGCCAAAAAACAAAAGGTGGTGCTGCTGCTGCTTCTGCTGCTTCTGCTTCTGCTTGTGTCTGGCCGCTGTTGGAGCGTCCAGGCACAGGACTTCTGCTGCTGCTGACTAAATGGCCTCCTTAATTGGATCATTTGAGTAGCCAGCACACCTGTGCAGGTAGGGCATGACATGATAGGCAGCTGCCTTGATAGCGGGTGGGTGCTGAATGTTCCTAATTGACAAAATAAGATTAATGCTTATGAAGAAATATAAAATCTCATCCCTTCCCCAATATCGCGCCACACCCCTACCCCTTAATTCCCTGGTTGAACTTGATGGACATATGTCTTTTTTCGACCGTACTAACTATGTAACTATGTAACATAACATGGGGGGGGGGGGGTCTCCTGGCTGTTCACACAGGTGTGTCATTGCTGTACATTGACCATGCATTGCTTCTGTGGTATTGCAAAGGCAAAGACAAATGCTTCCAGCCATCCATTGCACTAATGGATTGGTCATCAGCTGGCTGTCTATGTCCCGCATCAATATAGACCAAAGTACAGAGGGTTAGGCTATGCTATTGTGCACCTACCTGATGCATCAGAAGGTGCGAGGCCCTTGCTAAATTCTGTGCACAGACTTTGAGATCTATACTTCAGACTGTATCTAAACCTGCTCCAACATGGACTGACATTCTGGCCTACTTTCAGCCGATGCGACTTGTCTGTCGCTGAACAGTCGCTTTTTATGTATTCAGCACCTATGTATAATGTTGTAAAAATGCTCTAGAAGCTAAAGTCGCAGAAATGTCACACATATTTGGCCTGCAACTTTCTGTGCGACAAATTCAGACAGGAAAAATCAGTATAAATCCTTAGAAAATTATCCCCCAGTGTCTCCATCTGCTGGCGGTATTGAATAAGCATTGCTGCACTGATGGGGTATGCATTAGACGAAAAAAAAGAAGAAAAAGAAGAATAATACGCCCAGAAAAGAGGCGAAAAGGAGAAAAACGTAAAAAAAAACGTGAAAAAAAAGTAAGAGGAAGAGAAGGGAAAAAAAGGTGGAAATGGGTTTAAAAGTGATTTCGGCGGAGAAATATATATATATATATATATATATATATATATATATATATATATATACGCGCACACACACACATATATATAAACGTATTCTCCGTTGAGATATTGCAGCCGCTGCTGTGTCCAGGCCCAGGAGCCTTAGCACTGTGCTGTGATGTCACTCAATACCACTGACATCACTAGGTGTAAACAACATCTCTCCTTTGCTGTGTATGTGACTATGGAGCTGTTTGGTGATGTCGTCTATTATGGCCTTCATAGAAGCAACAGGAGATTGTTGCATCCATCTAGAACCCTCAGAACTACAGTGCTATGATGTCACTCACTTCCACAGGCCTTGCAGAGTGTAAACAACAACAACCCAGCTTTGTTGTGTATGTAACCATAGGGATTTGTGATGTCACCTAGAACCTTCACAGCAGCGACAGATTTATGAGGAGCATCAGCACTGCTCTGCCTGAGCAGAACCATCACCGCCATAGGTTGTCAAATAACCCGGGTTTAACCCACACAGGTAAGTCCAATGGGGTGCAGGCATGTCCTCTATGCTTACAGCTTCCCGTGGGTGTTGGTTTGATACCGTTTGGGGACAGCCAAGGAGGCATCTGCAGGCAACAAAGGTAGGTGTGTGCTTGTGTGTGTGTTTCCTATGCAGATCCTAAGCCCAGTGTCACATGCAAGTAGGAGGAGTAAGAAGGGTTCCTGGCAAATCCGGGTTATGGATTGCATTTAAAAAGGCCCCGTGGGAGTGCAATGGGCCCCTGTCTTGCTGCTTAGCAATAATGGTATGGGTTTAGGTTCTGCTGTGTGTACTGGTGGTTGACTGCCCCCCAGCCCAGAGTGTGCATGGAAAATTGTCTGGCAGCCTCCCTGACAGCAAGCAGTGATAGTGCCCATGAAGGGCACCTTGTTGGGCCCGCCCCTTTCACGGTTATCGCTTCTCGGCCTTTTGGCTAAGATCAAGTGTAGTATCTGTTCTTATCAGTTTAATATCTGATACGTCCCCTATCTGGGGACCATATATTAAATGGATTTTTGAGAACGGGGGCCGATTTCGAAGCTTGCTTCCGTCGCCCTATGCATTGACCCGATATGGCAGTATCTTCGGGTACAGTGCACCACCCCCTTACAGGGTTAAAAAGAAAGATTCCTACTTTCATTGCTACCTGCTTGCTGGCTAGCCAGCTAGCCAGCCCTGTGGGCCTTGCTGCTGCTGCAGCCAAAAAACAAAAGGTGGTGCTGCTGCTGCTTCTGCTGCTTCTGCTTCTGCTTGTGTCTGGCCGCTGTTGGAGCGTCCAGGCACAGGACTTCTGCTGCTGCTGACTAAATGGCCTCCTTAATTGGATCATTTGAGTAGCCAGCACACCTGTGCAGGTAGGGCATGACATGATAGGCAGCTGCCTTGATAGCGGGTGGGTGCTGAATGTTCCTAATTGACAAAATAAGATTAATGCTTATGAAGAAATATAAAATCTCATCCCTTCCCCAATATCGCGCCACACCCCTACCCCTTAATTCCCTGGTTGAACTTGATGGACATATGTCTTTTTTCGACTGTACTAACTATGTAACTATGTAACATAACATGGGGGGGGGGGGGGGGGGTCACCTGGCTGTTCACACAGGTGTGTCATTGCTGTACATTGACCATGCATTGCTTCTGTGGTATTGCAAAGGCAAAGACAAATGCTTCCAGCCATCCATTGCACTAATGGATTGGTCATCAGCTGGCTGTCTATGTCCCGCATCAATATAGACCAAAGTACAGAGGGTTAGGCTATGCTATTGTGCACCTACCTGATGCATCAGAAGGTGCGAGGCCCTTGCTAAATTCTGTGCACAGACTTTGAGATCTATACTTTAGACTGTATCTAAACCTGCTCCAACATGGACTGACATTCTGGCCTACTTTCAGCCGATGCGACTTGTCTGTCGCTGAACAGTCGCTTTTTATGTATTCAGCACCTATGTATAATGTTGTAAAAATGCTCTAGAAGCTAAAGTCGCAGAAATGTCACACATATTTGGCCTGCAACTTTCTGTGCGACAAATTCAGACAGGAAAAATCAGTATAAATCCTTAGAAAATTATCCCCCAGTGTCTCCATCTGCTGGCGGTATTGAATAAGCATTGCTGCACTGATGGGGTATGCATTAGACGAAAAAAAAGAAGAAAAAGAAGAATAATACGCCCAGAAAAGAGGCGAAAAGGAGAAAAACGTAAAAAAACGTGAAAAAAAAGTAAGAGGAAGAGAAGGGAAAAAAAGGTGGAAATGGGTTTAAAAGTGATTTCGGCGGAGAAATATATATATATATATATATATATATATATATATATATATATATACGCGCACACACACACATATATATAAACGTATTCTCCGTTGAGATATTGCAGCCGCTGCTGTGTCCAGGCCCAGGAGCCTTAGCACTGTGCTGTGATGTCACTCAATACCACTGACATCACTAGGTGTAAACAACATCTCTCCTTTGCTGTGTATGTGACTATGGAGCTGTTTGGTGATGTCGTCTATTATGGCCTTCATAGAAGCAACAGGAGATTGTTGCATCCATCTAGAACCCTCAGAACTACAGTGCTATGATGTCACTCACTTCCACAGGCCTTGCAGAGTGTAAACAACAACAACCCAGCTTTGTTGTGTATGTAACCATAGGGATTTGTGATGTCACCTAGAACCTTCACAGCAGCGACAGCTTTATGAGGAGCATCAGCACTGCTCTGCCTGAGCAGAACCATCACCGCCATAGGTTGTCAAATAACCCGGGTTTAACCCACACAGGTAAGTCCAATGGGGTGCAGGCATGTCCTCTATGCTTACAGCTTCCCGTGGGTGTTGGTTTGATACCGTTTGGGGACAGCCAAGGAGGCATCTGCAGGCAACAAAGGTAGGTGTGTGCTTGTGTGTGTGTTTCCTATGCAGATCCTAAGCCCAGTGTCACATGCAAGTAGGAGGAGTAAGAAGGGTTCCTGGCAAATCCGGGTTATGGATTGCATTTAAAAAGGCCCCGTGGGAGTGCAATGGGCCCCTGTCTTGCTGCTTAGCAATAATGGTATGGGTTTAGGTTCTGCTGTGTGTACTGGTGGTTGACTGCCCCCCAGCCCAGAGTGTGCATGGAAAATTGTCTGGCAGCCTCCCTGACAGCAAGCAGTGATAGTGCCCATGAAGGGCACCTTGTTGGGCCCGCCCCTTTCACGGTTATCGCTTCTCGGCCTTTTGGCTAAGATCAAGTGTAGTATCTGTTCTTATCAGTTTAATATCTGATACGTCCCCTATCTGGGGACCATATATTAAATGGATTTTTGAGAACGGGGGCCGATTTCGAAGCTTGCTTCCGTCGCCCTATGCATTGACCCGATATGGCAGTATCTTCGGGTACAGTGCACCACCCCCTTACAGGGTTAAAAAGAAAGATTCCTACTTTCATTGCTACCTGCTTGCTGGCTAGCCAGCTAGCCAGCCCTGTGGGCCTTGCTGCTGCTGCAGCCAAAAAACAAAAGGTGGTGCTGCTGCTGCTTCTGCTGCTTCTGCTTCTGCTTGTGTCTGGCCGCTGTTGGAGCGTCCAGGCACAGGACTTCTGCTGCTGCTGACTAAATGGCCTCCTTAATTGGATCATTTGAGTAGCCAGCACACCTGTGCAGGTAGGGCATGACATGATAGGCAGCTGCCTTGATAGCGGGTGGGTGCTGAATGTTCCTAATTGACAAAATAAGATTAATGCTTATGAAGAAATATAAAATCTCATCCCTTCCCCAATATCGCGCCACACCCCTACCCCTTAATTCCCTGGTTGAACTTGATGGACATATGTCTTTTTTCGACCGTACTAACTATGTAACTATGTAACATAACATGGGGGGGGGGGGGGTCTCCTGGCTGTTCACACAGGTGTGTCATTGCTGTACATTGACCATGCATTGCTTCTGTGGTATTGCAAAGGCAAAGACAAATGCTTCCAGCCATCCATTGCACTAATGGATTGGTCATCAGCTGGCTGTCTATGTCCCGCATCAATATAGACCAAAGTACAGAGGGTTAGGCTATGCTATTGTGCACCTACCTGATGCATCAGAAGGTGCGAGGCCCTTGCTAAATTCTGTGCACAGACCTTGAGATCTATACTTTAGACTGTATCTAAACCTGCTCCAACATGGACTGACATTCTGGCCTACTTTCAGCCGATGCGACTTGTCTGTCGCTGAACAGTCGCTTTTTATGTATTCAGCACCTATGTATAATGTTGTAAAAATGCTCTAGAAGCTAAAGTCGCAGAAATGTCACACATATTTGGCCTGCAACTTTCTGTGCGACAAATTCAGACAGGAAAAATCAGTATAAATCCTTAGAAAATTATCCCCCAGTGTCTCCATCTGCTGGCGGTATTGAATAAGCATTGCTGCACTGATGGGGTATGCATTAGACGAAAAAAAAGAAGAAAAAGAAGAATAATACGCCCAGAAAAGAGGCGAAAAGGAGAAAAACGTAAAAAAAACGTGAAAAAAAAGTAAGAGGAAGAGAAGGGAAAAAAAGGTGGAAATGGGTTTAAAAGTGATTTCGGCGGAGAAATATATATATATATATATATATATATATATATATATATATATACGCGCACACACACACATATATATAAACGTATTCTCCGTTGAGATATTGCAGCCGCTGCTGTGTCCAGGCCCAGGAGCCTTAGCACTGTGCTGTGATGTCACTCAATACCACTGACATCACTAGGTGTAAACAACATCTCTCCTTTGCTGTGTATGTGACTATGGAGCTGTTTGGTGATGTCGTCTATTATGGCCTTCATAGAAGCAACAGGAGATTGTTGCATCCATCTAGAACCCTCAGAACTACAGTGCTATGATGTCACTCACTTCCACAGGCCTTGCAGAGTGTAAACAACAACAACCCAGCTTTGTTGTGTATGTAACCATAGGGATTTGTGATGTCACCTAGAACCTTCACAGCAGCGACAGCTTTATGAGGAGCATCAGCACTGCTCTGCCTGAGCAGAACCATCACCGCCATAGGTTGTCAAATAACCCGGGTTTAACCCACACAGGTAAGTCCAATGGGGTGCAGGCATGTCCTCTATGCTTACAGCTTCCCGTGGGTGTTGGTTTGATACCGTTTGGGGACAGCCAAGGAGGCATCTGCAGGCAACAAAGGTAGGTGTGTGCTTGTGTGTGTGTTTCCTATGCAGATCCTAAGCCCAGTGTCACATGCAAGTAGGAGGAGTAAGAAGGGTTCCTGGCAAATCCGGGTTATGGATTGCATTTAAAAAGGCCCCGTGGGAGTGCAATGGGCCCCTGTCTTGCTGCTTAGCAATAATGGTATGGGTTTAGGTTCTGCTGTGTGTACTGGTGGTTGACTGCCCCCCAGCCCAGAGTGTGCATGGAAAATTGTCTGGCAGCCTCCCTGACAGCAAGCAGTGATAGTGCCCATGAAGGGCACCTTGTTGGGCCCGCCCCTTTCACGGTTATCGCTTCTCGGCCTTTTGGCTAAGATCAAGTGTAGTATCTGTTCTTATCAGTTTAATATCTGATACGTCCCCTATCTGGGGACCATATATTAAATGGATTTTTGAGAACGGGGGCCGATTTCGAAGCTTGCTTCCGTCGCCCTATGCATTGACCCGATATGGCAGTATCTTCGGGTACAGTGCACCACCCCCTTACAGGGTTAAAAAGAAAGATTCCTACTTTCATTGCTACCTGCTTGCTGGCTAGCCAGCTAGCCAGCCCTGTGGGCCTTGCTGCTGCTGCAGCCAAAAAACAAAAGGTGGTGCTGCTGCTGCTTCTGCTGCTTCTGCTTCTGCTTGTGTCTGGCCGCTGTTGGAGCGTCCAGGCACAGGACTTCTGCTGCTGCTGACTAAATGGCCTCCTTAATTGGATCATTTGAGTAGCCAGCACACCTGTGCAGGTAGGGCATGACATGATAGGCAGCTGCCTTGATAGCGGGTGGGTGCTGAATGTTCCTAATTGACAAAATAAGATTAATGCTTATGAAGAAATATAAAATCTCATCCCTTCCCCAATATCGCGCCACACCCCTACCCCTTAATTCCCTGGTTGAACTTGATGGACATATGTCTTTTTTCGACCGTACTAACTATGTAACTATGTAACATAACATGGGGGGGGGGGGTCTCCTGGCTGTTCACACAGGTGTGTCATTGCTGTACATTGACCATGCATTGCTTCTGTGGTATTGCAAAGGCAAAGACAAATGCTTCCAGCCATCCATTGCACTAATGGATTGGTCATCAGCTGGCTGTCTATGTCCCGCATCAATATAGACCAAAGTACAGAGGGTTAGGCTATGCTATTGTGCACCTACCTGATGCATCAGAAGGTGCGAGGCCCTTGCTAAATTCTGTGCACAGACTTTGAGATCTATACTTTAGACTGTATCTAAACCTGCTCCAACATGGACTGACATTCTGGCCTACTTTCAGCCGATGCGACTTGTCTGTCGCTGAACAGTCGCTTTTTATGTATTCAGCACCTATGTATAATGTTGTAAAAATGCTCTAGAAGCTAAAGTCGCAGAAATGTCACACATATTTGGCCTGCAACTTTCTGTGCGACAAATTCAGACAGGAAAAATCAGTATAAATCCTTAGAAAATTATCCCCCAGTGTCTCCATCTGCTGGCGGTATTGAATAAGCATTGCTGCACTGATGGGGTATGCATTAGACGAAAAAAAAGAAGAAAAAGAAGAATAATACGCCCAGAAAAGAGGCGAAAAGGAGAAAAACGTAAAAAAACGTGAAAAAAAAGTAAGAGGAAGAGAAGGGAAAAAAAGGTGGAAATGGGTTTAAAAGTGATTTCGGCGGAGAAATATATATATATATATATATATATATATATATATACGCGCACACACACACATATATATAAACGTATTCTCCGTTGAGATATTGCAGCCGCTGCTGTGTCCAGGCCCAGGAGCCTTAGCACTGTGCTGTGATGTCACTCAATACCACTGACATCACTAGGTGTAAACAACATCTCTCCTTTGCTGTGTATGTGACTATGGAGCTGTTTGGTGATGTCGTCTATTATGGCCTTCATAGAAGCAACAGGAGATTGTTGCATCCATCTAGAACCCTCAGAACTACAGTGCTATGATGTCACTCACTTCCACAGGCCTTGCAGAGTGTAAACAACAACAACCCAGCTTTGTTGTGTATGTAACCATAGGGATTTGTGATGTCACCTAGAACCTTCACAGCAGCGACAGCTTTATGAGGAGCATCAGCACTGCTCTGCCTGAGCAGAACCATCACCGCCATAGGTTGTCAAATAACCCGGGTTTAACCCACACAGGTAAGTCCAATGGGGTGCAGGCATGTCCTCTATGCTTACAGCTTCCCGTGGGTGTTGGTTTGATACCGTTTGGGGACAGCCAAGGAGGCATCTGCAGGCAACAAAGGTAGGTGTGTGCTTGTGTGTGTGTTTCCTATGCAGATCCTAAGCCCAGTGTCACATGCAAGTAGGAGGAGTAAGAAGGGTTCCTGGCAAATCCGGGTTATGGATTGCATTTAAAAAGGCCCCGTGGGAGTGCAATGGGCCCCTGTCTTGCTGCTTAGCAATAATGGTATGGGTTTAGGTTCTGCTGTGTGTACTGGTGGTTGACTGCCCCCCAGCCCAGAGTGTGCATGGAAAATTGTCTGGCAGCCTCCCTGACAGCAAGCAGTGATAGTGCCCATGAAGGGCACCTTGTTGGGCCCGCCCCTTTCACGGTTATCGCTTCTCGGCCTTTTGGCTAAGATCAAGTGTAGTATCTGTTCTTATCAGTTTAATATCTGATACGTCCCCTATCTGGGGACCATATATTAAATGGATTTTTGAGAACGGGGGCCGATTTCGAAGCTTGCTTCCGTCGCCCTATGCATTGACCCGATATGGCAGTATCTTCGGGTACAGTGCACCACCCCCTTACAGGGTTAAAAAGAAAGATTCCTACTTTCATTGCTACCTGCTTGCTGGCTAGCCAGCTAGCCAGCCCTGTGGGCCTTGCTGCTGCTGCAGCCAAAAAACAAAAGGTGGTGCTGCTGCTGCTTCTGCTGCTTCTGCTTCTGCTTGTGTCTGGCCGCTGTTGGAGCGTCCAGGCACAGGACTTCTGCTGCTGCTGACTAAATGGCCTCCTTAATTGGATCATTTGAGTAGCCAGCACACCTGTGCAGGTAGGGCATGACATGATAGGCAGCTGCCTTGATAGCGGGTGGGTGCTGAATGTTCCTAATTGACAAAATAAGATTAATGCTTATGAAGAAATATAAAATCTCATCCCTTCCCCAATATCGCGCCACACCCCTACCCCTTAATTCCCTGGTTGAACTTGATGGACATATGTCTTTTTTCGACCGTACTAACTATGTAACTATGTAACATAACATGGGGGGGGGGGGGGGGGTCTCCTGGCTGTTCACACAGGTGTGTCATTGCTGTACATTGACCATGCATTGCTTCTGTGGTATTGCAAAGGCAAAGACAAATGCTTCCAGCCATCCATTGCACTAATGGATTGGTCATCAGCTGGCTGTCTATGTCCCGCATCAATATAGACCAAAGTACAGAGGGTTAGGCTATGCTATTGTGCACCTACCTGATGCATCAGAAGGTGCGAGGCCCTTGCTAAATTCTGTGCACAGACTTTGAGATCTATACTTTAGACTGTATCTAAACCTGCTCCAACATGGACTGACATTCTGGCCTACTTTCAGCCGATGCGACTTGTCTGTCGCTGAACAGTCGCTTTTTATGTATTCAGCACCTATGTATAATGTTGTAAAAATGCTCTAGAAGCTAAAGTCGCAGAAATGTCACACATATTTGGCCTGCAACTTTCTGTGCGACAAATTCAGACAGGAAAAATCAGTATAAATCCTTAGAAAATTATCCCCCAGTGTCTCCATCTGCTGGCGGTATTGAATAAGCATTGCTGCACTGATGGGGTATGCATTAGACGAAAAAAAAGAAGAAAAAGAAGAATAATACGCCCAGAAAAGAGGCGAAAAGGAGAAAAACGTAAAAAAACTTGAAAAAAAAGTAAGAGGAAGAGAAGGGAAAAAAAGGTGGAAATGGGTTTAAAAGTGATTTCGGCGGAGAAATATATATATATATATATATATATATATATATATATATATATATATATATATATATATACGCGCACACACACACATATATATAAACGTATTCTCCGTTGAGATATTGCAGCCGCTGCTGTGTCCAGGCCCAGGAGCCTTAGCACTGTGCTGTGATGTCACTCAATACCACTGACATCACTAGGTGTAAACAACATCTCTCCTTTGCTGTGTATGTGACTATGGAGCTGTTTGGTGATGTCGTCTATTATGGCCTTCATAGAAGCAACAGGAGATTGTTGCATCCATCTAGAACCCTCAGAACTACAGTGCTATGATGTCACTCACTTCCACAGGCCTTGCAGAGTGTAAACAACAACAACCCAGCTTTGTTGTGTATGTAACCATAGGGATTTGTGATGTCACCTAGAACCTTCACAGCAGCGACAGCTTTATGAGGAGCATCAGCACTGCTCTGCCTGAGCAGAACCATCACCGCCATAGGTTGTCAAATAACCCGGGTTTAACCCACACAGGTAAGTCCAATGGGGTGCAGGCATGTCCTCTATGCTTACAGCTTCCCGTGGGTGTTGGTTTGATACCGTTTGGGGACAGCCAAGGAGGCATCTGCAGGCAACAAAGGTAGGTGTGTGCTTGTGTGTGTGTTTCCTATGCAGATCCTAAGCCCAGTGTCACATGCAAGTAGGAGGAGTAAGAAGGGTTCCTGGCAAATCCGGGTTATGGATTGCATTTAAAAAGGCCCCGTGGGAGTGCAATGGGCCCCTGTCTTGCTGCTTAGCAATAATGGTATGGGTTTAGGTTCTGCTGTGTGTACTGGTGGTTGACTGCCCCCCAGCCCAGAGTGTGCATGGAAAATTGTCTGGCAGCCTCCCTGACAGCAAGCAGTGATAGTGCCCATGAAGGGCACCTTGTTGGGCCCGCCCCTTTCACGGTTATCGCTTCTCGGCCTTTTGGCTAAGATCAAGTGTAGTATCTGTTCTTATCAGTTTAATATCTGATACGTCCCCTATCTGGGGACCATATATTAAATGGATTTTTGAGAACGGGGGCCGATTTCGAAGCTTGCTTCCGTCGCCCTATGCATTGACCCGATATGGCAGTATCTTCGGGTACAGTGCACCACCCCCTTACAGGGTTAAAAAGAAAGATTCCTACTTTCATTGCTACCTGCTTGCTGGCTAGCCAGCTAGCCAGCCCTGTGGGCCTTGCTGCTGCTGCAGCCAAAAAACAAAAGGTGGTGCTGCTGCTGCTTCTGCTGCTTCTGCTTCTGCTTGTGTCTGGCCGCTGTTGGAGCGTCCAGGCACAGGACTTCTGCTGCTGCTGACTAAATGGCCTCCTTAATTGGATCATTTGAGTAGCCAGCACACCTGTGCAGGTAGGGCATGACATGATAGGCAGCTGCCTTGATAGCGGGTGGGTGCTGAATGTTCCTAATTGACAAAATAAGATTAATGCTTATGAAGAAATATAAAATCTCATCCCTTCCCCAATATCGCGCCACACCCCTACCCCTTAATTCCCTGGTTGAACTTGATGGACATATGTCTTTTTTCGACCGTACTAACTATGTAACTATGTAACATAACATGGGGGGGGGGGGGTCTCCTGGCTGTTCACACAGGTGTGTCATTGCTGTACATTGACCATGCATTGCTTCTGTGGTATTGCAAAGGCAAAGACAAATGCTTCCAGCCATCCATTGCACTAATGGATTGGTCATCAGCTGGCTGTCTATGTCCCGCATCAATATAGACCAAAGTACAGAGGGTTAGGCTATGCTATTGTGCACCTACCTGATGCATCAGAAGGTGCGAGGCCCTTGCTAAATTCTGTGCACAGACTTTGAGATCTATACTTTAGACTGTATCTAAACCTGCTCCAACATGGACTGACATTCTGGCCTACTTTCAGCCGATGCGACTTGTCTGTCGCTGAACAGTCGCTTTTTATGTATTCAGCACCTATGTATAATGTTGTAAAAATGCTCTAGAAGCTAAAGTCGCAGAAATGTCACACATATTTGGCCTGCAACTTTCTGTGCGACAAATTCAGACAGGAAAAATCAGTATAAATCCTTAGAAAATTATCCCCCAGTGTCTCCATCTGCTGGCGGTATTGAATAAGCATTGCTGCACTGATGGGGTATGCATTAGACGAAAAAAAAGAAGAAAAAGAAGAATAATACGCCCAGAAAAGAGGCGAAAAGGAGAAAAACGTAAAAAAACGTGAAAAAAAAGTAAGAGGAAGAGAAGGGAAAAAAAGGTGGAAATGGGTTTAAAAGTGATTTCGGCGGAGAAATATATATATATATATATATATATATATATATATATATATATACGCGCACACACACACATATATATAAACGTATTCTCCGTTGAGATATTGCAGCCGCTGCTGTGTCCAGGCCCAGGAGCCTTAGCACTGTGCTGTGATGTCACTCAATACCACTGACATCACTAGGTGTAAACAACATCTCTCCTTTGCTGTGTATGTGACTATGGAGCTGTTTGGTGATGTCGTCTATTATGGCCTTCATAGAAGCAACAGGAGATTGTTGCATCCATCTAGAACCCTCAGAACTACAGTGCTATGATGTCACTCACTTCCACAGGCCTTGCAGAGTGTAAACAACAACAACCCAGCTTTGTTGTGTATGTAACCATAGGGATTTGTGATGTCACCTAGAACCTTCACAGCAGCGACAGCTTTATGAGGAGCATCAGCACTGCTCTGCCTGAGCAGAACCATCACCGCCATAGGTTGTCAAATAACCCGGGTTTAACCCACACAGGTAAGTCCAATGGGGTGCAGGCATGTCCTCTATGCTTACAGCTTCCCGTGGGTGTTGGTTTGATACCGTTTGGGGACAGCCAAGGAGGCATCTGCAGGCAACAAAGGTAGGTGTGTGCTTGTGTGTGTGTTTCCTATGCAGATCCTAAGCCCAGTGTCACATGCAAGTAGGAGGAATAAGAAGGGTTCCTGGCAAATCCGGGTTATGGATTGCATTTAAAAAGGCCCCGTGGGAGTGCAATGGGCCCCTGTCTTGCTGCTTAGCAATAATGGTATGGGTTTAGGTTCTGCTGTGTGTACTGGTGGTTGACTGCCCCCCAGCCCAGAGTGTGCATGGAAAATTGTCTGGCAGCCTCCCTGACAGCAAGCAGTGATAGTGCCCATGAAGGGCACCTTGTTGGGCCCGCCCCTTTCACGGTTATCGCTTCTCGGCCTTTTGGCTAAGATCAAGTGTAGTATCTGTTCTTATCAGTTTAATATCTGATACGTCCCCTATCTGGGGACCATATATTAAATGGATTTTTGAGAACGGGGGCCGATTTCGAAGCTTGCTTCCGTCGCCCTATGCATTGACCCGATATGGCAGTATCTTCGGGTACAGTGCACCACCCCCTTACAGGGTTAAAAAGAAAGATTCCTACTTTCATTGCTACCTGCTTGCTGGCTAGCCAGCTAGCCAGCCCTGTGGGCCTTGCTGCTGCTGCAGCCAAAAAACAAAAGGTGGTGCTGCTGCTGCTTCTGCTGCTTCTGCTTCTGCTTGTGTCTGGCCGCTGTTGGAGCGTCCAGGCACAGGACTTCTGCTGCTGCTGACTAAATGGCCTCCTTAATTGGATCATTTGAGTAGCCAGCACACCTGTGCAGGTAGGGCATGACATGATAGGCAGCTGCCTTGATAGCGGGTGGGTGCTGAATGTTCCTAATTGACAAAATAAGATTAATGCTTATGAAGAAATATAAAATCTCATCCCTTCCCCAATATCGCGCCACACCCCTACCCCTTAATTCCCTGGTTGAACTTGATGGACATATGTCTTTTTTCGACCGTACTAACTATGTAACTATGTAACATAACATGGGGGGGGGGGGGGGGTCTCCTGGCTGTTCACACAGGTGTGTCATTGCTGTACATTGACCATGCATTGCTTCTGTGGTATTGCAAAGGCAAAGACAAATGCTTCCAGCCATCCATTGCACTAATGGATTGGTCATCAGCTGGCTGTCTATGTCCCGCATCAATATAGACCAAAGTACAGAGGGTTAGGCTATGCTATTGTGCACCTACCTGATGCATCAGAAGGTGCGAGGCCCTTGCTAAATTCTGTGCACAGACTTTGAGATCTATACTTTAGACTGTATCTAAACCTGCTCCAACATGGACTGACATTCTGGCCTACTTTCAGCCGATGCGACTTGTCTGTCGCTGAACAGTCGCTTTTTATGTATTCAGCACCTATGTATAATGTTGTAAAAATGCTCTAGAAGCTAAAGTCGCAGAAATGTCACACATATTTGGCCTGCAACTTTCTGTGCGACAAATTCAGACAGGAAAAATCAGTATAAATCCTTAGAAAATTATCCCCCAGTGTCTCCATCTGCTGGCGGTATTGAATAAGCATTGCTGCACTGATGGGGTATGCATTAGACGAAAAAAAAGAAGAAAAAGAAGAATAATACGCCCAGAAAAGAGGCGAAAAGGAGAAAAACGTAAAAAAACGTGAAAAAAAAGTAAGAGGAAGAGAAGGGAAAAAAAGGTGGAAATGGGTTTAAAAGTGATTTCGGCGGAGAAATATATATATATATATATATATATATATATATATATATATATATATATATATATATACGCGCACACACACACATATATATAAACGTATTCTCCGTTGAGATATTGCAGCCGCTGCTGTGTCCAGGCCCAGGAGCCTTAGCACTGTGCTGTGATGTCACTCAATACCACTGACATCACTAGGTGTAAACAACATCTCTCCTTTGCTGTGTATGTGACTATGGAGCTGTTTGGTGATGTCGTCTATTATGGCCTTCATAGAAGCAACAGGAGATTGTTGCATCCATCTAGAACCCTCAGAACTACAGTGCTATGATGTCACTCACTTCCACAGGCCTTGCAGAGTGTAAACAACAACAACCCAGCTTTGTTGTGTATGTAACCATAGGGATTTGTGATGTCACCTAGAACCTTCACAGCAGCGACAGCTTTATGAGGAGCATCAGCACTGCTCTGCCTGAGCAGAACCATCACCGCCATAGGTTGTCAAATAACCCGGGTTTAACCCACACAGGTAAGTCCAATGGGGTGCAGGCATGTCCTCTATGCTTACAGCTTCCCGTGGGTGTTGGTTTGATACCGTTTGGGGACAGCCAAGGAGGCATCTGCAGGCAACAAAGGTAGGTGTGTGCTTGTGTGTGTGTTTCCTATGCAGATCCTAAGCCCAGTGTCACATGCAAGTAGGAGGAGTAAGAAGGGTTCCTGGCAAATCCGGGTTATGGATTGCATTTAAAAAGGCCCCGTGGGAGTGCAATGGGCCCCTGTCTTGCTGCTTAGCAATAATGGTATGGGTTTAGGTTCTGCTGTGTGTACTGGTGGTTGACTGCCCCCCAGCCCAGAGTGTGCATGGAAAATTGTCTGGCAGCCTCCCTGACAGCAAGCAGTGATAGTGCCCATGAAGGGCACCTTGTTGGGCCCGCCCCTTTCACGGTTATCGCTTCTCGGCCTTTTGGCTAAGATCAAGTGTAGTATCTGTTCTTATCAGTTTAATATCTGATACGTCCCCTATCTGGGGACCATATATTAAATGGATTTTTGAGAACGGGGGCCGATTTCGAAGCTTGCTTCCGTCGCCCTATGCATTGACCCGATATGGCAGTATCTTCGGGTACAGTGCACCACCCCCTTACAGGGTTAAAAAGAAAGATTCCTACTTTCATTGCTACCTGCTTGCTGGCTAGCCAGCTAGCCAGCCCTGTGGGCCTTGCTGCTGCTGCAGCCAAAAAACAAAAGGTGGTGCTGCTGCTGCTTCTGCTGCTTCTGCTTCTGCTTGTGTCTGGCCGCTGTTGGAGCGTCCAGGCACAGGACTTCTGCTGCTGCTGACTAAATGGCCTCCTTAATTGGATCATTTGAGTAGCCAGCACACCTGTGCAGGTAGGGCATGACATGATAGGCAGCTGCCTTGATAGCGGGTGGGTGCTGAATGTTCCTAATTGACAAAATAAGATTAATGCTTATGAAGAAATATAAAATCTCATCCCTTCCCCAATATCGCGCCACACCCCTACCCCTTAATTCCCTGGTTGAACTTGATGGACATATGTCTTTTTTCGACCGTACTAACTATGTAACTATGTAACATAACATGGGGGGGGGGGGTCTCCTGGCTGTTCACACAGGTGTGTCATTGCTGTACATTGACCATGCATTGCTTCTGTGGTATTGCAAAGGCAAAGACAAATGCTTCCAGCCATCCATTGCACTAATGGATTGGTCATCAGCTGGCTGTCTATGTCCCGCATCAATATAGACCAAAGTACAGAGGGTTAGGCTATGCTATTGTGCACCTACCTGATGCATCAGAAGGTGCGAGGCCCTTGCTAAATTCTGTGCACAGACTTTGAGATCTATACTTTAGACTGTATCTAAACCTGCTCCAACATGGACTGACATTCTGGCCTACTTTCAGCCGATGCGACTTGTCTGTCGCTGAACAGTCGCTTTTTATGTATTCAGCACCTATGTATAATGTTGTAAAAATGCTCTAGAAGCTAAAGTCGCAGAAATGTCACACATATTTGGCCTGCAACTTTCTGTGCGACAAATTCAGACAGGAAAAATCAGTATAAATCCTTAGAAAATTATCCCCCAGTGTCTCCATCTGCTGGCGGTATTGAATAAGCATTGCTGCACTGATGGGGTATGCATTAGACGAAAAAAAAGAAGAAAAAGAAGAATAATACGCCCAGAAAAGAGGCGAAAAGGAGAAAAACGTAAAAAAACGTGAAAAAAAAGTAAGAGGAAGAGAAGGGAAAAAAAGGTGGAAATGGGTTTAAAAGTGATTTCGGCGGAGAAATATATATATATATATATATATATATATATATATATATATATACGCGCACACACACACATATATATAAACGTATTCTCCGTTGAGATATTGCAGCCGCTGCTGTGTCCAGGCCCAGGAGCCTTAGCACTGTGCTGTGATGTCACTCAATACCACTGACATCACTAGGTGTAAACAACATCTCTCCTTTGCTGTGTATGTGACTATGGAGCTGTTTGGTGATGTCGTCTATTATGGCCTTCATAGAAGCAACAGGAGATTGTTGCATCCATCTAGAACCCTCAGAACTACAGTGCTATGATGTCACTCACTTCCACAGGCCTTGCAGAGTGTAAACAACAACAACCCAGCTTTGTTGTGTATGTAACCATAGGGATTTGTGATGTCACCTAGAACCTTCACAGCAGCGACAGCTTTATGAGGAGCATCAGCACTGCTCTGCCTGAGCAGAACCATCACCGCCATAGGTTGTCAAATAACCCGGGTTTAACCCACACAGGTAAGTCCAATGGGGTGCAGGCATGTCCTCTATGCTTACAGCTTCCCGTGGGTGTTGGTTTGATACCGTTTGGGGACAGCCAAGGAGGCATCTGCAGGCAACAAAGGTAGGTGTGTGCTTGTGTGTGTGTTTCCTATGCAGATCCTAAGCCCAGTGTCACATGCAAGTAGGAGGAGTAAGAAGGGTTCCTGGCAAATCCGGGTTATGGATTGCATTTAAAAAGGCCCCGTGGGAGTGCAATGGGCCCCTGTCTTGCTGCTTAGCAATAATGGTATGGGTTTAGGTTCTGCTGTGTGTACTGGTGGTTGACTGCCCCCCAGCCCAGAGTGTGCATGGAAAATTGTCTGGCAGCCTCCCTGACAGCAAGCAGTGATAGTGCCCATGAAGGGCACCTTGTTGGGCCCGCCCCTTTCACGGTTATCGCTTCTCGGCCTTTTGGCTAAGATCAAGTGTAGTATCTGTTCTTATCAGTTTAATATCTGATACGTCCCCTATCTGGGGACCATATATTAAATGGATTTTTGAGAACGGGGGCCGATTTCGAAGCTTGCTTCCGTCGCCCTATGCATTGACCCGATATGGCAGTATCTTCGGGTACAGTGCACCACCCCCTTACAGGGTTAAAAAGAAAGATTCCTACTTTCATTGCTACCTGCTTGCTGGCTAGCCAGCTAGCCAGCCCTGTGGGCCTTGCTGCTGCTGCAGCCAAAAAACAAAAGGTGGTGCTGCTGCTGCTTCTGCTGCTTCTGCTTCTGCTTGTGTCTGGCCGCTGTTGGAGCGTCCAGGCACAGGACTTCTGCTGCTGCTGACTAAATGGCCTCCTTAATTGGATCATTTGAGTAGCCAGCACACCTGTGCAGGTAGGGCATGACATGATAGGCAGCTGCCTTGATAGCGGGTGGGTGCTGAATGTTCCTAATTGACAAAATAAGATTAATGCTTATGAAGAAATATAAAATCTCATCCCTTCCCCAATATCGCGCCACACCCCTACCCCTTAATTCCCTGGTTGAACTTGATGGACATATGTCTTTTTTCGACCGTACTAACTATGTAACTATGTAACATAACATGGGGGGGGGGGGGGGTCTCCTGGCTGTTCACACAGGTGTGTCATTGCTGTACATTGACCATGCATTGCTTCTGTGGTATTGCAAAGGCAAAGACAAATGCTTCCAGCCATCCATTGCACTAATGGATTGGTCATCAGCTGGCTGTCTATGTCCCGCATCAATATAGACCAAAGTACAGAGGGTTAGGCTATGCTATTGTGCACCTACCTGATGCATCAGAAGGTGCGAGGCCCTTGCTAAATTCTGTGCACAGACTTTGAGATCTATACTTTAGACTGTATCTAAACCTGCTCCAACATGGACTGACATTCTGGCCTACTTTCAGCCGATGCGACTTGTCTGTCGCTGAACAGTCGCTTTTTATGTATTCAGCACCTATGTATAATGTTGTAAAAATGCTCTAGAAGCTAAAGTCGCAGAAATGTCACACATATTTGGCCTGCAACTTTCTGTGCGACAAATTCAGACAGGAAAAATCAGTATAAATCCTTAGAAAATTATCCCCCAGTGTCTCCATCTGCTGGCGGTATTGAATAAGCATTGCTGCACTGATGGGGTATGCATTAGACGAAAAAAAAGAAGAAAAAGAAGAATAATACGCCCAGAAAAGAGGCGAAAAGGAGAAAAACGTAAAAAAACGTGAAAAAAAAGTAAGAGGAAGAGAAGGGAAAAAAAGGTGGAAATGGGTTTAAAAGTGATTTCGGCGGAGAAATATATATATATATATATATATATATATATATATATATATATATATACGCGCACACACACACATATATATAAACGTATTCTCCGTTGAGATATTGCAGCTGCTGCTGTGTCCAGGCCCAGGAGCCTTAGCACTGTGCTGTGATGTCACTCAATACCACTGACATCACTAGGTGTAAACAACATCTCTCCTTTGCTGTGTATGTGACTATGGAGCTGTTTGGTGATGTCGTCTATTATGGCCTTCATAGAAGCAACAGGAGATTGTTGCATCCATCTAGAACCCTCAGAACTACAGTGCTATGATGTCACTCACTTCCACAGGCCTTGCAGAGTGTAAACAACAACAACCCAGCTTTGTTGTGTATGTAACCATAGGGATTTGTGATGTCACCTAGAACCTTCACAGCAGCGACAGCTTTATGAGGAGCATCAGCACTGCTCTGCCTGAGCAGAACCATCACCGCCATAGGTTGTCAAATAACCCGGGTTTAACCCACACAGGTAAGTCCAATGGGGTGCAGGCATGTCCTCTATGCTTACAGCTTCCCGTGGGTGTTGGTTTGATACCGTTTGGGGACAGCCAAGGAGGCATCTGCAGGCAACAAAGGTAGGTGTGTGCTTGTGTGTGTGTTTCCTATGCAGATCCTAAGCCCAGTGTCACATGCAAGTAGGAGGAGTAAGAAGGGTTCCTGGCAAATCCGGGTTATGGATTGCATTTAAAAAGGCCCCGTGGGAGTGCAATGGGCCCCTGTCTTGCTGCTTAGCAATAATGGTATGGGTTTAGGTTCTGCTGTGTGTACTGGTGGTTGACTGCCCCCCAGCCCAGAGTGTGCATGGAAAATTGTCTGGCAGCCTCCCTGACAGCAAGCAGTGATAGTGCCCATGAAGGGCACCTTGTTGGGCCCGCCCCTTTCACGGTTATCGCTTCTCGGCCTTTTGGCTAAGATCAAGTGTAGTATCTGTTCTTATCAGTTTAATATCTGATACGTCCCCTATCTGGGGACCATATATTAAATGGATTTTTGAGAACGGGGGCCGATTTCGAAGCTTGCTTCCGTCGCCCTATGCATTGACCCGATATGGCAGTATCTTCGGGTACAGTGCACCACCCCCTTACAGGGTTAAAAAGAAAGATTCCTACTTTCATTGCTACCTGCTTGCTGGCTAGCCAGCTAGCCAGCCCTGTGGGCCTTGCTGCTGCTGCAGCCAAAAAACAAAAGGTGGTGCTGCTGCTGCTTCTGCTGCTTCTGCTTCTGCTTGTGTCTGGCCGCTGTTGGAGCGTCCAGGCACAGGACTTCTGCTGCTGCTGACTAAATGGCCTCCTTAATTGGATCATTTGAGTAGCCAGCACACCTGTGCAGGTAGGGCATGACATGATAGGCAGCTGCCTTGATAGCGGGTGGGTGCTGAATGTTCCTAATTGACAAAATAAGATTAATGCTTATGAAGAAATATAAAATCTCATCCCTTCCCCAATATCGCGCCACACCCCTACCCCTTAATTCCCTGGTTGAACTTGATGGACATATGTCTTTTTTCGACCGTACTAACTATGTAACTATGTAACATAACATGGGGGGGGGGGGGTCTCCTGGCTGTTCACACAGGTGTGTCATTGCTGTACATTGACCATGCATTGCTTCTGTGGTATTGCAAAGGCAAAGACAAATGCTTCCAGCCATCCATTGCACTAATGGATTGGTCATCAGCTGGCTGTCTATGTCCCGCATCAATATAGACCAAAGTACAGAGGGTTAGGCTATGCTATTGTGCACCTACCTGATGCATCAGAAGGTGCGAGGCCCTTGCTAAATTCTGTGCACAGACTTTGAGATCTATACTTTAGACTGTATCTAAACCTGCTCCAACATGGACTGACATTCTGGCCTACTTTCAGCCGATGCGACTTGTCTGTCGCTGAACAGTCGCTTTTTATGTATTCAGCACCTATGTATAATGTTGTAAAAATGCTCTAGAAGCTAAAGTCGCAGAAATGTCACACATATTTGGCCTGCAACTTTCTGTGCGACAAATTCAGACAGGAAAAATCAGTATAAATCCTTAGAAAATTATCCCCCAGTGTCTCCATCTGCTGGCGGTATTGAATAAGCATTGCTGCACTGATGGGGTATGCATTAGACGAAAAAAAAGAAGAAAAAGAAGAATAATACGCCCAGAAAAGAGGCGAAAAGGAGAAAAACGTAAAAAAAACGTGAAAAAAAAGTAAGAGGAAGAGAAGGGAAAAAAAGGTGGAAATGGGTTTAAAAGTGATTTCGGCGGAGAAATATATATATATATATATATATATATATATATATATATATATACGCGCACACACACACATATATATAAACGTATTCTCCGTTGAGATATTGCAGCCGCTGCTGTGTCCAGGCCCAGGAGCCTTAGCACTGTGCTGTGATGTCACTCAATACCACTGACATCACTAGGTGTAAACAACATCTCTCCTTTGCTGTGTATGTGACTATGGAGCTGTTTGGTGATGTCGTCTATTATGGCCTTCATAGAAGCAACAGGAGATTGTTGCATCCATCTAGAACCCTCAGAACTACAGTGCTATGATGTCACTCACTTCCACAGGCCTTGCAGAGTGTAAACAACAACAACCCAGCTTTGTTGTGTATGTAACCATAGGGATTTGTGATGTCACCTAGAACCTTCACAGCAGCGACAGCTTTATGAGGAGCATCAGCACTGCTCTGCCTGAGCAGAACCATCACCGCCATAGGTTGTCAAATAACCCGGGTTTAACCCACACAGGTAAGTCCAATGGGGTGCAGGCATGTCCTCTATGCTTACAGCTTCCCGTGGGTGTTGGTTTGATACCGTTTGGGGACAGCCAAGGAGGCATCTGCAGGCAACAAAGGTAGGTGTGTGCTTGTGTGTGTGTTTCCTATGCAGATCCTAAGCCCAGTGTCACATGCAAGTAGGAGGAGTAAGAAGGGTTCCTGGCAAATCCGGGTTATGGATTGCATTTAAAAAGGCCCCGTGGGAGTGCAATGGGCCCCTGTCTTGCTGCTTAGCAATAATGGTATGGGTTTAGGTTCTGCTGTGTGTACTGGTGGTTGACTGCCCCCCAGCCCAGAGTGTGCATGGAAAATTGTCTGGCAGCCTCCCTGTGACAGCAAGCAGTGATAGTGCCCATGAAGGGCACCTTGTTGGGCCCGCCCCTTTCACGGTTATCGCTTCTCGGCCTTTTGGCTAAGATCAAGTGTAGTATCTGTTCTTATCAGTTTAATATCTGATACGTCCCCTATCTGGGGACCATATATTAAATGGATTTTTGAGAACGGGGGCCGATTTCGAAGCTTGCTTCCGTCGCCCTATGCATTGACCCGATATGGCAGTATCTTCGGGTACAGTGCACCACCCCCTTACAGGGTTAAAAAGAAAGATTCCTACTTTCATTGCTACCTGCTTGCTGGCTAGCCAGCTAGCCAGCCCTGTGGGCCTTGCTGCTGCTGCAGCCAAAAAACAAAAGGTGGTGCTGCTGCTGCTTCTGCTGCTTCTGCTTCTGCTTGTGTCTGGCCGCTGTTGGAGCGTCCAGGCACAGGACTTCTGCTGCTGCTGACTAAATGGCCTCCTTAATTGGATCATTTGAGTAGCCAGCACACCTGTGCAGGTAGGGCATGACATGATAGGCAGCTGCCTTGATAGCGGGTGGGTGCTGAATGTTCCTAATTGACAAAATAAGATTAATGCTTATGAAGAAATATAAAATCTCATCCCTTCCCCAATATCGCGCCACACCCCTACCCCTTAATTCCCTGGTTGAACTTGATGGACATATGTCTTTTTTCGACCGTACTAACTATGTAACTATGTAACATAACATGGGGGGGGGGGGGGGGGGTCTCCTGGCTGTTCACACAGGTGTGTCATTGCTGTACATTGACCATGCATTGCTTCTGTGGTATTGCAAAGGCAAAGACAAATGCTTCCAGCCATCCATTGCACTAATGGATTGGTCATCAGCTGGCTGTCTATGTCCCGCATCAATATAGACCAAAGTACAGAGGGTTAGGCTATGCTATTGTGCACCTACCTGATGCATCAGAAGGTGCGAGGCCCTTGCTAAATTCTGTGCACAGACTTTGAGATCTATACTTTAGACTGTATCTAAACCTGCTCCAACATGGACTGACATTCTGGCCTACTTTCAGCCGATGCGACTTGTCTGTCGCTGAACAGTCGCTTTTTATGTATTCAGCACCTATGTATAATGTTGTAAAAATGCTCTAGAAGCTAAAGTCGCAGAAATGTCACACATATTTGGCCTGCAACTTTCTGTGCGACAAATTCAGACAGGAAAAATCAGTATAAATCCTTAGAAAATTATCCCCCAGTGTCTCCATCTGCTGGCGGTATTGAATAAGCATTGCTGCACTGATGGGGTATGCATTAGACGAAAAAAAAGAAGAAAAAGAAGAATAATACGCCCAGAAAAGAGGCGAAAAGGAGAAAAACGTAAAAAAACGTGAAAAAAAAGTAAGAGGAAGAGAAGGGAAAAAAAGGTGGAAATGGGTTTAAAAGTGATTTCGGCGGAGAAATATATATATATATATATATATATATATATATATATATATATATATACGCGCACACACACACATATATATAAACGTATTCTCCGTTGAGATATTGCAGCCGCTGCTGTGTCCAGGCCCAGGAGCCTTAGCACTGTGCTGTGATGTCACTCAATACCACTGACATCACTAGGTGTAAACAACATCTCTCCTTTGCTGTGTATGTGACTATGGAGCTGTTTGGTGATGTCGTCTATTATGGCCTTCATAGAAGCAACAGGAGATTGTTGCATCCATCTAGAACCCTCAGAACTACAGTGCTATGATGTCACTCACTTCCACAGGCCTTGCAGAGTGTAAACAACAACAACCCAGCTTTGTTGTGTATGTAACCATAGGGATTTGTGATGTCACCTAGAACCTTCACAGCAGCGACAGCTTTATGAGGAGCATCAGCACTGCTCTGCCTGAGCAGAACCATCACCGCCATAGGTTGTCAAATAACCCGGGTTTAACCCACACAGGTAAGTCCAATGGGGTGCAGGCATGTCCTCTATGCTTACAGCTTCCCGTGGGTGTTGGTTTGATACCGTTTGGGGACAGCCAAGGAGGCATCTGCAGGCAACAAAGGTAGGTGTGTGCTTGTGTGTGTGTTTCCTATGCAGATCCTAAGCCCAGTGTCACATGCAAGTAGGAGGAGTAAGAAGGGTTCCTGGCAAATCCGGGTTATGGATTGCATTTAAAAAGGCCCCGTGGGAGTGCAATGGGCCCCTGTCTTGCTGCTTAGCAATAATGGTATGGGTTTAGGTTCTGCTGTGTGTACTGGTGGTTGACTGCCCCCCAGCCCAGAGTGTGCATGGAAAATTGTCTGGCAGCCTCCCTGACAGCAAGCAGTGATAGTGCCCATGAAGGGCACCTTGTTGGGCCCGCCCCTTTCACGGTTATCGCTTCTCGGCCTTTTGGCTAAGATCAAGTGTAGTATCTGTTCTTATCAGTTTAATATCTGATACGTCCCCTATCTGGGGACCATATATTAAATGGATTTTTGAGAACGGGGGCCGATTTCGAAGCTTGCTTCCGTCGCCCTATGCATTGACCCGATATGGCAGTATCTTCGGGTACAGTGCACCACCCCCTTACAGGGTTAAAAAGAAAGATTCCTACTTTCATTGCTACCTGCTTGCTGGCTAGCCAGCTAGCCAGCCCTGTGGGCCTTGCTGCTGCTGCAGCCAAAAAACAAAAGGTGGTGCTGCTGCTGCTTCTGCTGCTTCTGCTTCTGCTTGTGTCTGGCCGCTGTTGGAGCGTCCAGGCACAGGACTTCTGCTGCTGCTGACTAAATGGCCTCCTTAATTGGATCATTTGAGTAGCCAGCACACCTGTGCAGGTAGGGCATGACATGATAGGCAGCTGCCTTGATAGCGGGTGGGTGCTGAATGTTCCTAATTGACAAAATAAGATTAATGCTTATGAAGAAATATAAAATCTCATCCCTTCCCCAATATCGCGCCACACCCCTACCCCTTAATTCCCTGGTTGAACTTGATGGACATATGTCTTTTTTCGACCGTACTAACTATGTAACTATGTAACATAACATGGGGGGGGGGGGGTCTCCTGGCTGTTCACACAGGTGTGTCATTGCTGTACATTGACCATGCATTGCTTCTGTGGTATTGCAAAGGCAAAGACAAATGCTTCCAGCCATCCATTGCACTAATGGATTGGTCATCAGCTGGCTGTCTATGTCCCGCATCAATATAGACCAAAGTACAGAGGGTTAGGCTATGCTATTGTGCACCTACCTGATGCATCAGAAGGTGCGAGGCCCTTGCTAAATTCTGTGCACAGACTTTGAGATCTATACTTTAGACTGTATCTAAACCTGCTCCAACATGGACTGACATTCTGGCCTACTTTCAGCCGATGCGACTTGTCTGTCGCTGAACAGTCGCTTTTTATGTATTCAGCACCTATGTATAATGTTGTAAAAATGCTCTAGAAGCTAAAGTCGCAGAAATGTCATACATATTTGGCCTGCAACTTTCTGTGCGACAAATTCAGACAGGAAAAATCAGTATAAATCCTTAGAAAATTATCCCCCAGTGTCTCCATCTGCTGGCGGTATTGAATAAGCATTGCTGCACTGATGGGGTATGCATTAGACGAAAAAAAAGAAGAAAAAGAAGAATAATACGCCCAGAAAAGAGGCGAAAAGGAGAAAAACGTAAAAAAAACGTGAAAAAAAAGTAAGAGGAAGAGAAGGGAAAAAAAGGTGGAAATGGGTTTAAAAGTGATTTCGGCGGAGAAATATATATATATATATATATATATATATATATATATATATATATACGCGCACACACACACATATATATAAACGTATTCTCCGTTGAGATATTGCAGCCGCTGCTGTGTCCAGGCCCAGGAGCCTTAGCACTGTGCTGTGATGTCACTCAATACCACTGACATCACTAGGTGTAAACAACATCTCTCCTTTGCTGTGTATGTGACTATGGAGCTGTTTGGTGATGTCGTCTATTATGGCCTTCATAGAAGCAACAGGAGATTGTTGCATCCATCTAGAACCCTCAGAACTACAGTGCTATGATGTCACTCACTTCCACAGGCCTTGCAGAGTGTAAACAACAACAACCCAGCTTTGTTGTGTATGTAACCATAGGGATTTGTGATGTCACCTAGAACCTTCACAGCAGCGACAGCTTTATGAGGAGCATCAGCACTGCTCTGCCTGAGCAGAACCATCACCGCCATAGGTTGTCAAATAACCCGGGTTTAACCCACACAGGTAAGTCCAATGGGGTGCAGGCATGTCCTCTATGCTTACAGCTTCCCGTGGGTGTTGGTTTGATACCGTTTGGGGACAGCCAAGGAGGCATCTGCAGGCAACAAAGGTAGGTGTGTGCTTGTGTGTGTGTTTCCTATGCAGATCCTAAGCCCAGTGTCACATGCAAGTAGGAGGAGTAAGAAGGGTTCCTGGCAAATCCGGGTTATGGATTGCATTTAAAAAGGCCCCGTGGGAGTGCAATGGGCCCCTGTCTTGCTGCTTAGCAATAATGGTATGGGTTTAGGTTCTGCTGTGTGTACTGGTGGTTGACTGCCCCCCAGCCCAGAGTGTGCATGGAAAATTGTCTGGCAGCCTCCCTGACAGCAAGCAGTGATAGTGCCCATGAAGGGCACCTTGTTGGGCCCGCCCCTTTCACGGTTATCGCTTCTCGGCCTTTTGGCTAAGATCAAGTGTAGTATCTGTTCTTATCAGTTTAATATCTGATACATCCCCTATCTGGGGACCATATATTAAATGGATTTTTGAGAACGGGGGCCGATTTCGAAGCTTGCTTCCGTCGCCCTATGCATTGACCCGATATGGCAGTATCTTCGGGTACAGTGCACCACCCCCTTACAGGGTTAAAAAGAAAGATTCCTACTTTCATTGCTACCTGCTTGCTGGCTAGCCAGCTAGCCAGCCCTGTGGGCCTTGCTGCTGCTGCTGCAGCCAAAAAACAAAAGGTGGTGCTGCTGCTGCTTCTGCTGCTTCTGCTTCTGCTTGTGTCTGGCCGCTGTTGGAGCGTCCAGGCACAGGACTTCTGCTGCTGCTGACTAAATGGCCTCCTTAATTGGATCATTTGAGTAGCCAGCACACCTGTGCAGGTAGGGCATGACATGATAGGCAGCTGCCTTGATAGCGGGTGGGTGCTGAATGTTCCTAATTGACAAAATAAGATTAATGCTTATGAAGAAATATAAAATCTCATCCCTTCCCCAATATCGCGCCACACCCCTACCCCTTAATTCCCTGGTTGAACTTGATGGACATATGTCTTTTTTCGACCGTACTAACTATGTAACTATGTAACATAACATGGGGGGGGGGGGGGTCTCCTGGCTGTTCACACAGGTGTGTCATTGCTGTACATTGACCATGCATTGCTTCTGTGGTATTGCAAAGGCAAAGACAAATGCTTCCAGCCATCCATTGCACTAATGGATTGGTCATCAGCTGGCTGTCTATGTCCCGCATCAATATAGACCAAAGTACAGAGGGTTAGGCTATGCTATTGTGCACCTACCTGATGCATCAGAAGGTGCGAGGCCCTTGCTAAATTCTGTGCACAGACTTTGAGATCTATACTTTAGACTGTATCTAAACCTGCTCCAACATGGACTGACATTCTGGCCTACTTTCAGCCGATGCGACTTGTCTGTCGCTGAACAGTCGCTTTTTATGTATTCAGCACCTATGTATAATGTTGTAAAAATGCTCTAGAAGCTAAAGTCGCAGAAATGTCACACATATTTGGCCTGCAACTTTCTGTGCGACAAATTCAGACAGGAAAAATCAGTATAAATCCTTAGAAAATTATCCCCCAGTGTCTCCATCTGCTGGCGGTATTGAATAAGCATTGCTGCACTGATGGGGTATGCATTAGACGAAAAAAAAGAAGAAAAAGAAGAATAATACGCCCAGAAAAGAGGCGAAAAGGAGAAAAACGTAAAAAAACGTGAAAAAAAAGTAAGAGGAAGAGAAGGGAAAAAAAGGTGGAAATGGGTTTAAAAGTGATTTCGGCGGAGAAATATATATATATATATATATATATATATATATATATATATATATATACGCGCACACACACACATATATATAAACGTATTCTCCGTTGAGATATTGCAGCCGCTGCTGTGTCCAGGCCCAGGAGCCTTAGCACTGTGCTGTGATGTCACTCAATACCACTGACATCACTAGGTGTAAACAACATCTCTCCTTTGCTGTGTATGTGACTATGGAGCTGTTTGGTGATGTCGTCTATTATGGCCTTCATAGAAGCAACAGGAGATTGTTGCATCCATCTAGAACCCTCAGAACTACAGTGCTATGATGTCACTCACTTCCACAGGCCTTGCAGAGTGTAAACAACAACAACCCAGCTTTGTTGTGTATGTAACCATAGGGATTTGTGATGTCACCTAGAACCTTCACAGCAGCGACAGCTTTATGAGGAGCATCAGCACTGCTCTGCCTGAGCAGAACCATCACCGCCATAGGTTGTCAAATAACCCGGGTTTAACCCACACAGGTAAGTCCAATGGGGTGCAGGCATGTCCTCTATGCTTACAGCTTCCCGTGGGTGTTGGTTTGATACCGTTTGGGGACAGCCAAGGAGGCATCTGCAGGCAACAAAGGTAGGTGTGTGCTTGTGTGTGTGTTTCCTATGCAGATCCTAAGCCCAGTGTCACATGCAAGTAGGAGGAGTAAGAAGGGTTCCTGGCAAATCCGGGTTATGGATTGCATTTAAAAAGGCCCCGTGGGAGTGCAATGGGCCCCTGTCTTGCTGCTTAGCAATAATGGTATGGGTTTAGGTTCTGCTGTGTGTACTGGTGGTTGACTGCCCCCCAGCCCAGAGTGTGCATGGAAAATTGTCTGGCAGCCTCCCTGACAGCAAGCAGTGATAGTGCCCATGAAGGGCACCTTGTTGGGCCCGCCCCTTTCACGGTTATCGCTTCTCGGCCTTTTGGCTAAGATCAAGTGTAGTATCTGTTCTTATCAGTTTAATATCTGATACGTCCCCTATCTGGGGACCATATATTAAATGGATTTTTGAGAACGGGGGCCGATTTCGAAGCTTGCTTCCGTCGCCCTATGCATTGACCCGATATGGCAGTATCTTCGGGTACAGTGCACCACCCCCTTACAGGGTTAAAAAGAAAGATTCCTACTTTCATTGCTACCTGCTTGCTGGCTAGCCAGCTAGCCAGCCCTGTGGGCCTTGCTGCTGCTGCAGCCAAAAAACAAAAGGTGGTGCTGCTGCTGCTTCTGCTGCTTCTGCTTCTGCTTGTGTCTGGCCGCTGTTGGAGCGTCCAGGCACAGGACTTCTGCTGCTGCTGACTAAATGGCCTCCTTAATTGGATCATTTGAGTAGCCAGCACACCTGTGCAGGTAGGGCATGACATGATAGGCAGCTGCCTTGATAGCGGGTGGGTGCTGAATGTTCCTAATTGACAAAATAAGATTAATGCTTATGAAGAAATATAAAATCTCATCCCTTCCCCAATATCGCGCCACACCCCTACCCCTTAATTCCCTGGTTGAACTTGATGGACATATGTCTTTTTTCGACCGTACTAACTATGTAACTATGTAACATAACATGGGGGGGGGGGGGGGTCTCCTGGCTGTTCACACAGGTGTGTCATTGCTGTACATTGACCATGCATTGCTTCTGTGGTATTGCAAAGGCAAAGACAAATGCTTCCAGCCATCCATTGCACTAATGGATTGGTCATCAGCTGGCTGTCTATGTCCCGCATCAATATAGACCAAAGTACAGAGGGTTAGGCTATGCTATTGTGCACCTACCTGATGCATCAGAAGGTGCGAGGCCCTTGCTAAATTCTGTGCACAGACTTTGAGATCTATACTTTAGACTGTATCTAAACCTGCTCCAACATGGACTGACATTCTGGCCTACTTTCAGCCGATGCGACTTGTCTGTCGCTGAACAGTCGCTTTTTATGTATTCAGCACCTATGTATAATGTTGTAAAAATGCTCTAGAAGCTAAAGTCGCAGAAATGTCACACATATTTGGCCTGCAACTTTCTGTGCGACAAATTCAGACAGGAAAAATCAGTATAAATCCTTAGAAAATTATCCCCCAGTGTCTCCATCTGCTGGCGGTATTGAATAAGCATTGCTGCACTGATGGGGTATGCATTAGACGAAAAAAAAGAAGAAAAAGAAGAATAATACGCCCAGAAAAGAGGCGAAAAGGAGAAAAACGTAAAAAAACGTGAAAAAAAAGTAAGAGGAAGAGAAGGGAAAAAAAGG